>NC_056742.1:424517782-424592782 GCF_019279795.1 Protopterus annectens
TCTAACAGACAATATGATTAGGGTTGCCACCTCTCCCTCTTAACAGGACAGCCCCTATTTGGGCATTCATGTCTTCTGTAAAAACATGAAAAACTGCAAATGTCCTGAGATTTTAGGACAAAAAATATTTCGTAATTTCAAATTAATAGTTGCATAAAACAATTATTTTGTATCTGAAACTCCTTATGTGATATGAAACAATAGAAACGACTCATATTCCGTAAGAGTAAACTTAAATTGGGTCAAAAAAGAGAAGCCCGGTACTTTGGCAGTAAATGAGATCTTCCATGCAAAATTTCATGATTTACATTAAAAGGGCCTAAAGTTGGCAACCCTAAATATGGTCAGTGAACATAATAATTGTTATTATTATTGCCCAGTACTAAAATCATGCTATTCACATGTCTACAAGCATCATCTGTCTAGCTCACTCACTCACCTTCTGTAAGGTATTCATTCCTGTGTTTACATCAAAGAAATAATTAGTGAAATGAGGTGTTTGTTAACTAATTTATCTCATGGATCATAATCATGAGTAGCCACATTAGCATCCTTTCAGTTATTCAAAAAGGAATATTCTGTAAGGTGGCATGATCATGACTTTAAATAGTAAATGATTCACTGTGCAATAGGAGATATAGCATGATGTAAAACCAATATCAAAATAAAGCAGCCGTGTTTAAACACTGTGTAACAAATTTAGTTTGTTTGTTTGTGTCTTTTGGCTTTTCCCGGTTAGGGGTCGCCACAGCAGAACTCCGGTCCGCTAATGATTGGCAGTAGATTTTTACGTACTGGCTTGCCAGGCCTAACGCACAACCTTCAACGAAGGAACACCCATTCACACATGTCACTACACAGAAGACGCTCTAACTGAGAATTGAACGGGCAACGTCTAACTGTGAGGCGACAACGATACCGCAGCACCACCACTGCAGTACTTCTCTTAAAATGGTGCAGCTTGGATTGAAAGTCAGCAAGGTGCAGATTTTATATGGTGAACAAAAAGAGAAGTCTGGTGTAAAGTACAAAAAAATATTTTTCAAAGGCATCCATTCTATCAGCAAATGCAACAACTACAGTAGGAGAACCCAAAAGACCTGAAAGCCTAAGTCATAAATGAAATATATTTATTCGTATGGTTCTTATGGCTGAACCTTACATGTAATGTAAAGTGCAGTGCAGTAAGCAAACTTTGTAGGGGTCCCCAATAAGCACATGAGTATTAGTAGTACATTCACCCCAAAACTACTGTTAGAAATCTCCACCATACAAGCCTGGATTATACTGTTCCAAACCTCTTTAGGTTTGCATTGGTAGATGACTGAAGATGAAATAAAAAGTATATTTTGCAAGCAATAACGCAAAATAGGATGTATGTTATTGCAGCATTGAAGGACCCCTACGCTCCTTGAAGGGTGTTATTTACACAATAACACACATCCTGGAGGGCATTATTGTGCTTAGAGAATGAAATATCTGTTACATTGTTTTGTATTTGTTTTTTTTTTTTTTTAATTACTATATGTATTTAATTATTTTGATGTAAAATAGTTCCTCCACCAACTGTTTCAAGTCTGCTGTAGTATATACTGGCAAATCAGTGGAGGTTGACATTGTTAAATAATGAGTTATATTTCAGTTTCAGATTTTATCATATCTCTAAACTAATCAGGAACAAATCTCAACAGACTAAGGGACAAATCCAGAAATAATCAGAAACACTTTAAAATATTAGTACTATTAGTTTGAGAAATTGACAAAATAAGAGAATGTGAATTAATATACTTTTTCTGAAGTAAAAAGTATGTAACTGTATTTATTTTCATTGTTTGCTAAGTGTAATTCACAATCTTTTCTCCAAAAGTCCCCAGTTTTATGAGGGATTAAGGGAAGCAGAGCTAAAATTTGAGTCAAAATCAGGGGTGTTCTTGAAAATCAGGGATATGTGAAAGGTATGGACTTCTTATCCATAATGGAATGCATATTAACACAAATCATGTTATTATAGCAACTTTCTAATTTTATAAGAGCAATATTTAAAATCTTTCCCTATTTTGAGCCTTTGTTCACCCATTGTTTTAAGCTTTATCTGAATTTGTTGAGCTAAGAGGTTTAGAGTTATGCATATCTCTTATAAGTGAGTTGCATCTACTATGTGACACACACACACGCACACCCACACACACATTTCCGCTTTCATGCACGCAAGTAGCCATACACTCACACATACAGATAAGATATTTTGGAACCTTCCACAGAAAACCAATATAAACGTTCACATGAAGCTAGACAGCAAGGAAAGGAACAGAAATCTGTGGAAACTCTGATGCAGTCAATGGTCAGGAGTGATAGGCCAGTGAGTTCCCAAATGACAGAGCAATGAATGGCACAGGATGAAACTGAAGAGAATGTGCCACAGGAATGTGCTATAGAACTTTCTATAGAATGCCTGCAGGAAATGGAAAACAAGGGATGTGCCCTCAGTTTGGAAGAAAATGAGCTAAGAGAATAGTTGCTTGATTTAATGGACAGGGATAGATATATTAAAATCAATGAGGGAAATAGACTGCAGAAGGTCAATAAAACCCCAAAAGTAAGAAGTCTGATAAAACAAATGAATGCAGTAATTAGGACTGTCCATAGAGATCCATGTGATATAACAGAAGTAAACAGGATATATTACTGTGTAGCTAAATTAATAACTAATAAAGTTCTACCACAAGAACATACAGTAGTGAAGTAAAGGAAGGGGAGAAATCAAATACCACCATGGAAGTATCGAATAGAGAAAACTATAAAGCAGCTAAGACAAGAAGTGTCACTGTTAGAAGATATAGAAGAGGGAATAGATCAACAAAAATACTAAGAAAGATAGATATGATTAAAGCAATGCACAGTATTAGAAGAGACCAGGATCTATCATGCACTATTACAAATAACAAACTAAAAATTTCAGCAAAGGTGGAAAACTTGGAAGATACACAGATAAATATAAGGTAAAAGCACAAAATAAGCAATTTACTGATGACCCAAAAATGTTTTATAGAGAATTGGGAAATAAGGTAAAAGGAATTGAAAGGCCACCAAAAAAGAGGAAGTAGATACATTTTGGAGAAGTATCTGTGAAGATCCTGTGGAACATAACAACGATGGTAAATGGACAGAAGAAGTATAAGAAAAAATAAGTTTAAAGGCACAGGATATGAAAAGGGATGAAGTAACAGCCAGGGAGATTGAAACAAAATTGAGAAAAGCCTCTAATTGGAAAACCCCAGGCCCAGGTGCAGTACCTAACTTTTGGTTAAAAGTATTAACATCTTTGCATGAGGATTTAGCTATGAGTAAGAACTATTTATATGCGCACCCCAAACAGACACCACACTGGCTAACAACAGGAAAAACAATGCTCTTACTTCTTAGGCCATGGCTACAATTTGCCTCCTAGAAAACAACAAAGTCTGATGACTTTTCATCTTCTCTTTGTCAATAATTTAAAACTGTATAGCTCATCAGATGAAGAACTGAAAGCACAGTTGCAGATTGTCAAAACTTTTTCAGATTATATTAGAATGTCATTTGGTCTTGATAAATGTGAAAAAGCAACCTTAAAAGCAGGGAAACTGCAGCACCAGGAAAACATCAGTGTGGGACAAGAATGTGATATAAAAAAACTTGAGCAAGAGGGAGTGTATAAATACTGGGGAATTGATGAAAGATCAGCAATAAAACATGAACAAATGCAAATAAAACTCAGTAAGGAATACTTTAGAAGACTTAAATTAATCCTGAGAACAGCATTGACATCTAGGAACAAGATCCAAGCTATAAATCAATTTGCTCTTCCTGTCCTAACGTATAGTTTTGGAATGACTGACCAGCCCCAAAAAGTGTTGGATAGATTAGATATTAAAACAAGAAGGATGCTTCATGCTCACCAAATGATTTATAAAAATCAGTGTATACCAAGATTATATATTCCCCATTCCGAAGGAGGGATGGACCTCCTGGAAATTGATTACATGTATAGATCTGCAATTGTGAGACTCCACACATATCTACTGACCTCAGAAGATCCAAATGTAGTGAAAGTCTTGAAACATGAGGGGAATAAATCTAAGATGACTTCTCTACTTAACTTAGCAGAAGCATATCAATGTCAAGCAGGAACAGAAATAAAACCAGAAGTAAACAAAAAACAGGCAGCAACTGAATGTGCCAAAAAACAAAAGAAAGAATATAAGGTGAAGGACCAAATGAGAAGGCAAGAAATGTGGAAAAAATATAAATATAGTTCCAAGTATAGAAAAAGTCTGGAAGAGCCTCGTGTTGATCAAGAACAAATGCAGGAATGGTTAAGGAGAGGTGAATTCAAACTAAGACATGAAAGGTTAATATTGGCAGCCCAAGACAGTGGGCTATGTACATGCTGGTTTACAAAGTCCATTGAATATGTGGGAGAAACAGACAAATGTAGGTTTTGTAAAACCAAATTGGAAACAGTCACACACTCTGTTGCTGGTTGCAACACACTAATGACAAAAGGACCGTATACCGAAAGGCATAATAATGTGGTGGGACTATTGCACTGGGGATTGTGCAAGCATTATGGTATCGAAGTGGCTGAAAAACACTGGAAGCATGACCACAAAGCATAATAGAAAATGATGAAGTTTATATCACATGGGATCATCCATTACCAACAGTTCAAAAGATAGATGCTAGAAAACCAGATATAGTAGTCCAAGAAAAGAAGACAAAAGTAGCATTGATCATTGAAATTGCCACATCCAGTGACTATAGTGTCTTGCGTACAGAGAAACACAGAGTCATAAAATACCAGGATCTGCAGGCAGAAATAAGAGCAATGTGGAAGAAAGATACCAAGATAGTTCCAACAGTAGTAGGAGCAACGGGTCTTATAAAAAAGAATTTACAATCATATTTAGATATGTTACCAACACATGTAACCCCATACGAATTGCAGAAGGAGTCATTACTGGGCACATTGCAGGTGCTGCAAAGACCACTACTGGCTGACATCAAAGATTGAAGCAATACTAATTTCATGAACTTTAATCATATTTTGACTTAGGAATGGGGTCCAATCACGTCATGGTATTAGAAACGCAAAAGATTTGGAGAAATTAGAAAAGACAAAAACATAAACACACACATACTTACACTTTTCTGTTTTTGTATTATGCATTTATTTTAATTTTACATGTACTAAACAGCAAACGTGCTGCTTAGCGAGTGTAAAACAATGGTGGCCATTAGCTCCGTTACAGTCCACACCCCATAGCAGCTTAATATGCTGCCGTGACATATCAGACTCATTTTTCAGCTGGCATAACCTGTACATTTATTTATTTATTTGTTTGTTTATTTGGAGTTTGTTAACCGGCGAAGTCAACTGGGCCATAATGAGCCTGTTTTCAGTGGAGGCCTGGGGAGAAAAGCTCCACAGTAAAATGGAAATTGCATACTACAAAGACAGTAGAATTGTAAAGTACAGTAATACAATTAACAGTATTGGGAATTTAACACATTGTAAAGTAATATCATACCTGGTAATTTCCTAAACAGGTTTTATAGATAAGCATAAGCCTTCCTGAATATATATATATATATATATATATATATATATATGTGTGTGTGTGTGTGTGTGTGTGTATATATATATATATATATATATATATATATATATATATATATATATATATACATATTATTTATTTATTAATATTTTACATTTGTTAACCGGGGGTGTCTGACTGAGCTGAAAAGGCAATTTTTCAGCAGAGGCCCATGGAGAAAAGCTCTACATAGAAAAATTACAGATACATTTAGATATTTAGACATGACATTAGACATGATATATATATATATATATATATATATATATATATATATATATATATACACACACACACACACACACACACACACACACACACACACACACACACACACACACACACACTAGATTTAATAGGCTAGTAGAGTTATAAGATTTTATGGCGGGTTAGTATAGGATTATGAACAAGGGCAGTTCCAGGTAGTGGAGAGGTATGAGTGTAGAGATGATTTAAATTTGACAGGGTTAAGAGTTGTTCTGAGTGATAATGGGAGAACATTCCATTTTTTGGCAAGGGAGAAAGAGAAGATAAGTTGCCCTTGAGGTCGTTTAGGCTTGTGAACTTGGAGTAAATTTGTGTTTCAGATCTAAGGGGACTGTTTGGGTGGTAGGGGTGAAGATGGAATTAAGGGATGGACAGTCAGATGGTTTGAAGATGAGTTTGTCAGCAGTCGTAAGTTGTAAGTAGTTGAGGTAATTTGGTAGTTCCAGCAAATTTAGAGATCAAAGTATTTGGAATTTGTTGCCTATTTGGATATCTTGTTATAGCAGGCTTCCAGCTTGGCTTTTAGGGAGTCTTGGAGGTTAATAAGTATGGGGGAGCCATACATGAGAGAGGGGAGAAGATATGTGGATGCAAGGGTTTTTCTTGTGGAAGGGATTAGGTATTGGTTGTGTCGGTAAAACAATCCTAATTTTTGATGATTTTTTTTGATATTTTGTAGAATGTGGATATTGAATTTTAATTGTTAGTCAGTCACTACTCCAAGAAGTTTTGAGTGTGGAATGATTTCTATCATGGATTTAGTTTGACTGTAGATTGAAAGTATCCTTGTGTACTATTGTGGACTTGGGTGGGATGAAAATCATGATTTTAGATGTGTTTGGGTTCAGTGCTAGGTGGTTGTTGAAAATCCAGGATTCTGTGGTGGAGAAACAGTTTGTGTTTCAAGTTGAAGTTCAGAAACTGAGTTGGCTGAGCGGACTATTGTTGGCATCCTGCTGCAGAATGTCTTTTCTCTAATCAGAGTGGTGATGTACAGGTCACCCATTCTCTAATAACCAGTAGAGAATGGGCAAACTGTACATCAACACCCTGAGTGGAAAAAGAACAGTCTCCACCAAAGTATTAATGTACAAGTAATGCCCGCTGAAAAACAAGTCTGCTGCTCCCTGGCAGCATATCAAGCTGCTGTGGAGCTTGGACTGCAAAAAAACTAATGTCCGCCATTATTTTACACTTGCTAAACAGATCTTTTGCTGTTTAGTGAGTGTAAAAAAAAAATAGAAAAAAGTTTGTGTGTGTGTTTGTGTATGGATTCCCCTTCAAAACATCAAAGGTCAATTAACTGACTGCAGAAACGGCATAACCAAAACGTCATAAATGCAGAAGAACGAGCTCTCAGAACATCCTGTTTCCTCCAGGGAAGGAACTATTTGGCCACCATGGTAAACTTTGCCCTTTCTCTGCAGTAGTGCGATCTTGGAGTTGGTATATTTAAGTAGATGGGTGTGGAGGGTGGAGCCTCCCACTTTGATGGGTGTAGTTTGCTACCAGTTGTTGTTTGTTCATTGGTGGCCGACTGCTTACTTTCCTGGACAGGAAAGACAGTGTTCCAGGAGTTTATGCACTTACAATGTTGTGGTTATGCCATTTTTACAGTCAATTAACTGGGCTTTGACGTTTTGAAGATAAACCGTGTGTACGTATGTGTATGTATGTGTTTATGTTTCTGTGTGTGTGTGAGTGAATGCATGTACGAAAGCAGAGGAGACTGTTTGTGAGAGATCAAGAGTGAGATTGTCCTTGTGTGAGTGAATGCATGTATGAAAGCAGAAGAGATTGTGTGTGTGGGAGAGATCGAGAGAGAGTGAGAGTGATCTTGTGTGAGCGAATGTGTGTATTAAAAAAGAGGAGACTGTGTGTGAGAGAACGAGAGAGAGTGAGAGTGATCTTGTGTGAGTGAATGCATGTATGAAAGCAGAAGAGATTGTGTGTGTGGGAGAGATCAAGAGAGAGTGAGAGTGATCTTGTGTGAGCGAATGTGTGTATTAAAAAAGAGGAGACTGTGTGTGAGAGAGATCAAGAGATAGAAAGTGACAGCGATCTTGTGTGCATAGCTCGCAAGTTTCCAAATTTTTGCAGAATGCCCATATTTTTGCCTCATATTTTTTGACTGTTCCTCATAAAATTTGTGGTTTTCTGAAGTTTTGTGGCAAATCAGTGAGGAGTGAACTCACTTAATAATGACAGGCATTTGAGTTTCAGGCTTTATATCCTTCAGAAAATGCATTGTAATATAAGGCCTTTTATTCTAGCAACTTTCTAAGTTTATAAGAGCTATATTTAAAATTTGTCCTATTTTTGGAGCTTTGCCACCCATCATTTTTGACTTTGTCCAGACTTTTTGTGCTAAGACATTGAGAGTTATGCTTTTGTGAGTGAATGCAAGTATGAAACCAGAGGAGACTGTTGTATATGTATCTGTGTGTGAAAGCAGCGGAGACTGTGTATGAGAGAGAGAGAATGGCTTCTCTGTAAAATTGTTATGTTTTACTTATTTATTTTTTAAGTTCTATATTATTTTTTATATATTTTTAATGTAAAATGCTTCCTCCAACACCATTAATATATACTACAGAAAGTTTGAAACATGAGGCAGAGAAACTATTTTATATCAAAAATATATTAAAAAAAAAAGTAAAACACAACCATTTTACAGCGAGGCAATTCTGTCAGCACAATAATGCCCTCCAGGGTGTGTTTTAATGTGTAATTAACACCCACCTAGGGGTACACCCCTGGGTTGCCATTAATTACACATTAACACACACCCTGTTGGGCATTATTGCTTATGTAAAACCTTTTTCTGACATGTACCTTTCAGCTTAATATACACTTGTTTCATTCATGGATTTAGTCACTCATCTTGTGTGCCACAAGGCATGGTCCTGCTGTAACTTCAGCTAATTGATTTCTTGTGGAATCCAAAAATATATGTGTAACCCAAGGGAATGCACAGTGGATATCTCTCTCACTGAAATATTCAAGCACAACATTTATCATCTGTAAAGTAGCACAGAGGAAAGAAATCATCACCCAAGAGCATTCCATTCAAGTTAGTATTTGAAAGGATGGTTAGTTCCTTCCTCCAAACAATCGGGGTTGGAGTATAGAAAGTTTTTGATGTTAAAAGCAGGTGAGTGAGGTGATGTCTTTTGAGTAAGCGACATCACATCATCTTATCTAAGATGAGCTGCAGTGTCAGGATTTGATCTATTATTTTGCAAGCCTAACAGAAAGATGAATGATCTTCTTACTGTAGTAAGGCTAAGATTTAAATGGGGAGCAGCTGTTAATGGACTTTCCAGGTCTATATGATGGTGTGTTTTTTTTTTGTTTGCCGGGTAGTGATCTGAACAGAAAAGAAAGTTTTCTAACCATGTGTGTATAAATGATAGATGCCATCTTAATGGATTGTTTTTAAACTTTTATATATTACTATACGTACTGAAGAGTGCTGTAGCCTATCTCTCTTTCCCCTGTCTTGCTGCCTCAAAACATAAACGTCCAACGGTGATAGATCAAATATCAAAATTCACTGAATGAAAGCTGTCTGAAATGAAAAAAATTGTAACTTGAAAACAGAGTTCAACAAATTTATCTTAAATTGTTAGTACTTCTCAAGGGGACATTCAGTCCCATACATAACCAGTGAAGACAGATGATCATTAGTAAATTTCAGATGAATAAACATATTGCGAATCAATGTGACAATGTTGCAGAATTTAATTTCAAAGATTATTATAAAAAAACTCAATTCCATACATAAAAAAAAATTCTGTAGGTCATTCTCTGTTAAAGTGGTTAATTGAGTTCAGGATTACAGGGGAGGCAAAGGTTATCATTACACTAAATGAGTACAAGGCGCGCGCACACACACACACACACACACACACACACACACACACACACACACACACACACACACACACACACACACACAAACAACACATGAATATATAGGTTCATAGGTTCATAGGTAGGTACTAGGCAATTGGCCCTAGGGCCTATATAAGCCTAGCCAAAAAGGTACCCCTGGCTTTCGCCACCCAAGAAAATTATTTTCCTGTGCTCCTGTTGAGCAGAGCCACAGAGGTGATCCCCAGGGTGAATTTCTTACGAAGTTGTGAGAATGGCCAATGCAGCTATAAAGTGTCTTTGTGAAGTGTAAGGAACATTAGGTACCCAGCAAAAACTAAGGTGAGTCATGGGGACAAAAACTAAGGTGAGTCATGTGGACACAAGGAGGACATGTGCAATCTATGCAGAAGGTATTCCAGATGGGAAACTAACTGGAGAATCACCAACTATGAATCAGCAAAGCAAACCTCACATGCAACTACCTCCATAAAAGATTGTTCTTCCAAATATATAAAGTACTGAATGTGATCTTCTCACGACCTTCCAGAATGGCGGACATGATGGTGTAGAATGACAAGCAGAACCTTTATTTCAGATGTATTAGAGGCTTGTAGAACAGTTAGATGCTTAGGAAAATAAAATATTCATACATTGTTGTGGTAGCAGAAGATGCAGAAGGCTCTGATATATTTTTGCTCCTATAAAGCCATTTCCTTCTCTGACCGCATTCTCCTCACAGACATACTGACCCGATGATGAACACAGACATACTGACCCGATGATGAACACAGACATACTGACCCGATGATGAGGCAGGCTACTACACTCTAAAATTCCAGTCACCTTGTTCAGTAATGGCTTGTTTTGCCACCTTCAAAGAACAAAGGTCAGCATCTTAAAATAAGTTCATGCAAGCTACCCATGCATGTTTGTCATCACCTATACTACTTTCAATAGCAACAGTTTTAAGCCTTCATACAGTAAGAACTTTGGGATGCAAAGTAGCTATCAGGTAAGTTCCAAATGAATCTTGTATCTCTAACAGGTAACTACCATAAACCACAAAAACTACAAGTTACAGAAAGTCAGTCCTGGGTGATAAGTTAGGGGAACATATACTAAATATACTTAGTAAATGCAGTCCCAATGCTATGCATAATCACTTCAGAGGTCATATAAACTCAGGTGAAAAAGATAAATTTCACTAAGTGTCTAATCAATGAAATGAGACTTGATCATATAACCAGATGCCACATCATTAACCCCCTTACTCTATTGTGTTCCATTCAGAAAATCAAATCAAACATAGTTTGCATTTACTACATAATGGCATGTACATGAAATAAGTCAAACTTCAGAACACTTTAACATTTACTTTAGTGTCATCATAAAGCACTTCTGTGTTGGCATTTCTTCCTTTTAACTATGACCTTAAAGAAAAAGCATAACTTATTTCACTCCTCACAAGAATTGTTAAGAGTATGTATCAGCTTTATAATGGATGCAGTTTCATTCAACATCTAATACTCCTCCGATTACTGTCTGTTTCTAGACATTGCCTACCTTTAAAAGAACAGGTAAGTACCGGCTGTAACAGGTCAATGAAAAACTCCACAAAGTCAAGTGGTTGAATAACAAACAACTCTTGATTACAGTACACATTTTGAAGACTGTTACCTGGCTTTTTTGTGAGCTGCTGCTGTGAATTGTGGAAACTGTAAAATTGTGATACTGCCTTCATCGTGTGCTATCAAATTCAAGTGTGCTACTGCATTAACATTTTCTGAAAGGTATCTACTGTTTTTTTCACGGTGAGCAATGATATTTCCAGTGACTTTTGTGGTGAAAATAACTCTTAATTACAGTGAGGATGACTTTTGTTGTATGCTGCATTTTATAGAAATACATTTAAGGTTACTGCCATAATTCATCAAAAACAATGGCTAACTTATTTGCTTCTGCATATGCTTTAGGGTGCTTCCTTTGTGGTACCCCCTCCCCCCTCCATCCACTCATTCTCAAAATCATTGCAGTCAAGTTTATGCCTGCAGTGTGCATTTATCTGAGAATAACAACTCCAACTGCAGCAGTGATCCAAATGATGAATCAAATGCTTTGACACATTCTTAAAAGACATTCATAGAAAACTAGCAGAGTGCATAGACAGGTGGCAGAAATGTGTGCAACAGGAAAGAGGGCCTGACATGCACGCATTACGCATTTTTATCTTTTTGCTTTTGGAGCTGTTTTCCACGATCTTTTTTCCTTCAGTGAAACTTTTTTTCTAACAAAAGTACATGCAGTTATGGCCACTTGAAGAGAGCATGTGAAAAGATTGTACCTCCATGATTATTTTTTTTTCTTTCTCCAGTAAAACATTTTAATAAAAAAGATTGCAAATGTCAGAGTAAGTCATTATTGGTAGCTGGCTTCTGTAATTTGATGACTTATCAGTTATTTATGCTGGTAGGAGAAGGGAAAAACAGAAAAGAATAATACATGGTCATTAGTACATTTTGCACATAAATTGCGAAATCATTAAAACCAAAATGATCCAAGTTGCTCTAGCAACTTCTTATTCTGCAGTAAAACATTTAAAAATTGTACATGCAGCTGTGACAGCTTGCAGAGAATGTAAGAAGGTACTAAAACCATAATGTGGTACATTATTTCTGCATGCATTCTATGAAGTGAAATACTGTAACTGCAAGTAAGTATGGATGCTGCTATCACGTTTGAGAGACAGTAACTATATTAAAGTTCCATGTGAGGATATTTTGTTACAGAAATGGAGAATTGTGTGATGTGTTGAAGGTTAACTCATTAAAGCTAACCAAATCCTGCACCCATGTATGGAGATCTTCAGATACACTACAGTGGCTCAAATGAAATCTACTGCTCACCTAAAGCTAGCCACGTTCTCATTCTCTTCACAATCTCCTATTAGATTCTGACTGTTGCCCTTTGTGGCTTTCACTATTCAACACACTGTGGTAAAACATAAAACATTACATTTTTGAATAACAAAACAATGACAAAGTGGGTATCAGATAAGTACAGGTATGCTGCTTCAAGCCTGTCTTGGTAGTCTAGACCAATAATTTGTTCAGTTAGGAACTTTGGGTCCATTCTAGATGCATAATATATATGACTAGGTACATACCAAAAGGGACACTGGAATCTATATCTGGTCTAGGTATGGCTGACTACAGAGGGATGATAATATTATTTGACTCAAATGAGATTCCTTTACAAATTAGCAGGAATAAACAGAAGGATTTCCTGACTACTACTGCTACATGGTGGGTAATGGACTTGCAGCTGTTGAGCCAAGTGACAAGGTCACTGACTTCCATGCCTACTTGGAGAGGGGACCTGGCTGTACTTTAAGTCACAGACCAAATGTGACAGTCTTGTGCTTTTTTTTTTTTTCTTTTTTTGCATTTAGTTTAAATCCTTTTTTCTAGGCAACATTGGTTTGTGAGGATTACTTTTTTGCACTACCAACTTTACATATGGAAGAGCGTGAACAATAAAACCCAACTTAAATCAGCTGACAAATCGGGTTAGCCATAAGTCTTGGTTTGTGACATAACTGTCAGAAAGCTAATGCTAAAAAGGAAGGGACTCAGCACTGAGCATTGGGGTACTCCACTAGTTACTGTTTTAACTTTCTGAAGTGGTACCTACCACTTTAATTATGTGGCTCCCATAATGTAATCAGTACGTAGTTGCTTATTTACAGTGCCAGTGTGAGTATCGTGTCAAAGGCCGTGGTCAGATTCAAACATGCTGCATAGACTGAATGACTCTGATCCACTGACTCTGTGACCTTTTTAAAAAGTATACTAAATTAAGTGGCCATGACCTATCCCTGACAAATTCAAAGTATTGTAGGTCTAGTAGTATGAGGTTTTGTACTTTGTGGTGTATGAAGACAGAGATAAAATGTTTCACGGCTTTACAAATTAGGCAAGCTAGGCTGAGGGGTCTATCATTCCCAGTATCTATTACAGGGCCACTTTGTAAAAAGGTGTTTCAATAGCTGTTTTCTATACCTCAGAGATATAAACTGGGGCTAAGTTTAAGTTAAATAAGTGCAGGAGAGGTTCATGAGGGCATGTTAGGCACTATTTAGAATCATCATAAGAATTACAATGTAATTATGTCATAAGACCATTTATAGCATGTCAATATCTAGCACCATATATGTCCCACCTCTTTTAGGGCAAAGCAGGTCAGGCCAGGGATACATTTGCAGACTCACATCTAATTTGTAACCATTTCTTCCTTTCTCCTCCCTCTCCTAGTTAGATACTTGTCTCCCCCCCCTTATTTTCCTCATTTGTACTGTCTATACCTGCTGCCTTTTGTTACTATTCTGTGCATCTTCTCCTTCTCACTTACTTTAACACCACCCCATTACCACTCCCATGCAAAGCTCTTCATCTTCTTCCCTGTATCCCATTTTCTCATTACTAACCTATCTAAAATAGTGTACTTAATCTGTTCTGCCTTTTCTATACCATGCTTTCACCTAACTATCTGGAGCTATAAGCTGATTTGCAAGTAAACTTGTCAGTCCTCAATTTACAGTCCATCTACTCTTGTTTTATCTTATCTTATTGATGCTGAAACTTAACTGTATTTGCTGACTCTTATTTTGTTATACAATTACCCAGCTAACTGATGCTGAAACTTAATTGTAATTGCCAGATTGTATTTTTCTGTGTACTTATCTAATTTTTATATATTTGGAGAGTTTCACCCCAGGACTCTGCTGAAAATTGGTTTCTGCCTAGTCAGACTTTTCCTGGTCAACAAATGTCAAATAAATAAATACATAATCATCTATGTTGGTCTTTTTTTTTCTTTCTCCTCCCTGCAGTTAACCTTCGCTGCTATCACTACCTCTTCTTGTTCAATGGCCCTACTGGACACACCTTTGCCTTCCCAGGCTCAACCAGATCCACTTTTGGGGTCAGTGCAGAGATTGAGAGTACTGGTGCCGCATTGTGCTGCTGGTATGTGTGTGTGTGTGTGTGTGTGTGTGTGTGTGTGTGTGTGTGTGTGTGTGTGTGTGTGTGTGTGTGTGCATGTGTTTATAAGTATACATGCATATGTATGTGCTTGTATGTGAGTGCCATTGTACTGTATGTGTATGTGTCTGTAATGATCTGGCATCTTGTCTAGGACTGGTTATCTGCTCTATGGTATTTGTTTGCTAGACTCCATCTCACACATGATCCTAAATTCGATAAAACTAGCATTGTTCCCCCAGACTGCTCTCCCATAAAACACAAATCGTCAGTATAGCCAGTGTAACTATTTTATTGCCAGTACTATAAACATTTGTTAGATTGACTAACTGTATTGCAACTATAGGCAAATCATTCAAAGCAGTGATAACCAAACTGTAATATCAACCTGCTGAACAGTGCAGAGCTGGGCTGTGTGCCATACTACCCTCCCCCTGGTGGGCTTATCCAACCACAGTGCCCCTCAGCACACAAGAACATTGTATCTGTACAGCACTGAGAACCATTCACTCACCCCAACTAGACTACTGACCAAGTGGCACAGCAAAACAAGAGAGAATAAAAGTGGGGAAGGCCTTGCCATGACTGTCCCTAATATTGATAAGGGAGGGTGACATGCACTCAAAAAGCTGCCCTGCTAAACTGACAGTGGATCCTCATGTCTCCAAGTCAAATGCATTTATTCACAGAAAAATGGCAGACCTCCTTTACTGCGCGAGGCCTCAGAGACAAAATTCTCTACAGATGAGGGGCATTTATCTCCCCAGACTGCTGTCCCACAAAACAGAGACAGTACAAACAGTGCATCCAATTTATTAGCAATACTACCAACATTTGTTAAACTAGCAAACTGTTTTGCAACTATAAGCAACTTTTTCACAACAGTGATAACTGCACTGTAATTTCAACTTTCTGTGCAGTACAAAGCCCGCATAAGTAACTTATACATAACAGTCGTAACTAAACTGTAATTTCAACCTCCAGGACAGTGTAAATTCAGGTCGCATACCATACCATCCGCCACACCTCCCACCCCCTAAGGCTCATCCTACCACACTGTCCCTAAGTACACCAGACCATTACAACAGAGCAGTGTTGACGACTGCCAGCTCACCCTTACCAGATTACTGACCAAGTCGTCCATTAAAACAGAGTGGAATGAAAGAGGGAAGACTTCTGATGATTACCAACCAGGGTGTCCTTATAGTCTGTTCTACCCTTTCCTGGTCATAAGCAATGCTCTGCTGAGACCCCTGCATAACTCTCAACCAGTCATGTGAGAGCTTTGATACATAATGTGTTGCAGACAAACAGCATTAAGCTGACTGCAGGCCCAAACAATTGAATAAACATGCTTGACAGAAAAGAAAGACAAACTCCACAGGACTTGCTCTTAAACAACTACTTATCAAACTGACGTAAATGAAAGCTGTGTGCTTTTGCTCTTTATTTATTTATTAATTTAGAAGACTTAAGTGTTGTAACAGCAGTTCCTATGGTTATTGCCACTGCACACTAGAAAACAGATTAAAACTGTAAAACTCGACGTGTCTAGTGGCAAAAGTGCAGGTTAAAGAAATCAAAACTAGTAACAGACAAGTGCACTCGATTGGAAAAAGATCAAAGTAAGCTTCTTCAAATAAAACTCCCAGTGTTTCACAAACAGAAAATACCAGGAAATTGGTTGCATTAGAAACTCTATGGTTGATGAATTTCTGAGCTGTTTCAACCGCTGTCTGAAACTCCACTCTGTGCCAACAAAGCCTTTGTATTATGGCTTACGAGACCACTACAGTGTTTGCAAGATGTCATTGTATTGTCATCAATAATCTGAAAATATGAGATAGTAAATATCTCTTTGGGACAAGTTTGATATCCTTCCCTGCTATATAGATCAACAAGAAGTCTGGCTGGCTGTCTTGATGAATAATCGAAGCTGTCCTCTTAGATGTTAATACAAAGAAAAAGTGACCTAAAATTATGATGTGGGTGCATCTTGAAATGAAAATCACAAACTTAAGATCACATTACAACTGAAACACTAGGTGAAAAGAGCCTAATATTATTACAAAAGCTGAGGAAGACAGCCACCCTATTCATTTGATGACTTTGACAGACTGCCCTTCCCTGGATAGATTTGACACCCTGTTAATATGAAAAGAGGGTTCATATAAGTCTAGCCATGCAACCCAAATGTGACCCACAAGTTTAATTTATATAGGGGGTAATCTACTGACTGCTTCTGTTCATCAGAAAATATAAGCGCCAGACCAAGGGTGAATTTCTGATTACCCATCCACTTGTCCAAATTGTGCATGGATTAACCCTGGTAGGAAGGCCCTGGGCTGTCAGGACTTTGCACAAAATGCAGTTCAGATCCCTAAGGGTATTCCCTCAACTATTAGATTAGACAGCTTAAACACTAACTCCTCAGCAGCAAACTTTCCACACAACCTGAGAAGAATTGCTACCCACTAAACTAGACAAAGCAGTTGGCAGTGATACTTGTCTAAAATCACCTCCTGACCCCACCACTGTTGATCAGTCTTGAATCTACATACCCAGACAACAACAACAATAATTGAATCCTGGGTCAATGATGCATCCCATCAACATAATGCAAGCAGCAGCTTACTGACGCAGAAAGCCACCCAGTACAGGTAACAGAGCAGCATGGCCCAAACAAGATATGAGTGATACTTGCCCTGCACTCCGTGAGCACCCTTCAATATGGTGCAAAGGAAACTCATTCCAGTGCACCTCCTGGGTTCTACAAATAAAACGTTGGTCTTTTCCCAGCCTTTCAATAACCTAGAGTTGATCCAGGACTTGTAGAAGTCAGGCAATCCAGATACTTTTGACAGTAGGCTGACAGCTCCTAAGTGAGTCATTATGGTTTTGGCAACTTCATTTGACATGTATTTCAGTGCAGGGTACTGAGTAACGGGGGGGGGGGTGGCAAATTCATTCATCCACTCACCCCTAGGTAAACCTTTGTAAAAATTTGCAAATGGTTGCAAGGCTGTCCTACTAGATTTTTGGTGGTGACAGGCCAACAGTTGCAGACCAACATCTTTATTACTCCTCACCAGTCAGCCAAAGGTAAGATAGAATGGTGGTGGGATCTTCCAGTGCCACCTTGGCCAAGCTGTGGAATCTGGAAATAAGTATTCCACAAAGACTGTCAGTTGCACTGCTTTGTTTACCTTGATATGCCTGCTAGCAAAAGAAAATTTGATATGGAGACTATGAAGGACTAATGATCTTAACTAGGATTGCACACATATTGATTTGTCAAAGTCAAAGTGAACTTTATTGTCATTCACAACACAAAACAGTGCAACTGAATAAAATTGCATTAATTCGAACTCAATGTGCATACAACATAAACTGATAATATTAATTCAGCAATAACACATACATTAATGCTAATCCAACAATAACAACAGTAAGACATTTATGCAGTGCAATAACAAGTACAATGACATGCACCAAGACTATCCCACCTACATGTCTTCGTCAGTACCCAAAATATTGCACCGATGATATATTGCACAGATCAGAATCACAATGATTTCAAATTGCATGGAATGCTAACTTGGCATATTGCACAGAATGTTAACTTGGCATCATTAATACTGCACATAAGGTATAAGATTGTACTTCTGTAGAGTTATTGCATATGTCTGTGAATGTAACTCCAGACCTCTATGACCAGCATGGTGTATGTTATCACCAGAGTTCAGACATCTGATGGCTTGTGGAAAAAGCTTCTATTAAATCTGGTGGTTTTGCAACACAAGCTACGGTATCTCCTGCCTGAAGACAAACACAAGAACAATTGGCAGGGTGAGTGCAGTCTTTGATTATTTTAATGGCTGTGCTGAGGCACCGAGCAGAGTGCAAATCTTGGATATATGGGAATGTGGACCTGATAATTTTCTCCACCACTTTCACCACCCTCTGGAGAGATTTGGGATCTGAAACCTTGCAGTTTCCATTCCACACCAAGAGATTACTAGTCAGGATGCTTTCAATGGTATCCCTGTAGAAGGTTGTGAGAACTGAAGGTGGTAGTTTTGCTCTCCTCAACCTTCTTAGAAAGTGTAGATGCTGTTGTGCCTTCTTGACAATGTGATTAGTGTTTATTGACCAAGACAAGTTTTCAGCGATATGCACCCACATGAACTTGGTGGTCTTCACCCTTTCCACTGTTTCTCCTTTGACTGTGAATGGAGAATAATCCTCGCATCTCTTCCTGAAGTCTACTATTATCTCTTTTGTTTTATTCACATTGAGAGCCAGGTTGTTGTTGTCACACCAGACAATCAGTTGGTTCACCTCCTCTCTGTAGGCTTTTTCATCACCATTGCTGATGAGACCCATTTGGATGTGTTCGCAATGAACACCTGGACTACACCCTGGTTGTCCAAATAGAAGACTACCCCACTGTCAGCAAACTGCTCTTGCCACAATACTATTGCCATATCAATGGGCATGAGCTTCAGTAATGTCACATATTTCTTCAGTGTTGGAGACCAAGAAGATATCCAAGAGGTCAAAAACAGCTAACCTTTGCAATACTTATCATACCGAGACCCCCCTGCTGTATCTGTAAGCAGGTATAGCACCCATGACAAAAGCTGACTGTCTTGCCACAATGATACTCCATCATGCTCATCCAAACAGAAGTGCTAAATGCACAGGTCTTCTTTCATTCTGCCTGTGATACTTATTCTGCGGTGCTTCTGATGACTCCTTTTCAGGAGGTTAGCCAGGGTCCTGGTGAATGCTTTCCTGGGTAAAGCAGCTGTTCAGAAGGCTCAGGAGTTCCATTACCTCCCTAACCCATTCCTAATGATTTAAACACCATCCAAGTAGTGTACTAATGCCTGATTCAGGGCGCTGTAGTGTCAGCACCAGTGGTGAGCCATGCATCATGCTGAATATCTCATATGCAGCACAGGCCATCCATGCTTACAAGTTAGAAGTAAATGGAAGGCAGCTTCAGAATCCAGCTTGGCCACCCAGGGGTCAGGGGAACCTCGTAATGAGCTGGATAGCATTTTCTAATGATGCATACTGGATCTTAGCCTTTACTTTACTAATGCTGTCACTGACTGAGGACCCTGCCTTAAACAATACGTGTTAGATAATACTGTACTGGCTGTCTTTTTTCTTAGGTACTAAATCCAATGGGGAGATCCTAAAGGTAAAACAATGGGGTGACAGCAAAGCAACCTACCACTCTACCTGTGGCAATCTCTTTGTTAAGTAGTCTCCTCACAATCTCTTCTCTGCCCATAAGTGACCTCACAAGTTTAAACTAGAGATGCCTGAGATGTAATAGAGAAGCCCTCTAAATAACTCTGCAACATTTATTGCTTAGAGTGAACAATGATTTGCCCAACATGCCTGATTTGTGGGGGTGTGGGGGGGGGTGCAAGCAACTATTCGCAGGGAAAGCCTCAAAAAATGGGTTCCCAAAGGTTTCTGAAATAAGTTCCTGCCACTGAGTGTGAGTCCCGAAGGAATAATGGGATGTTGCTCTTTCCTGGTGGCTGACTCGGGATGCATTGGAGCTTCCTTGGCCCAACATTTCACTGCCATGTGGCCTTTTCTGCAATGTGTATAAGTCAGTAGAATGCTTTTCGTACTACCAGACCGAACTTGACCTGCTCCAACTGAAATTGGCTAGGATTAAAAACACATACACATTATATATATATATATATATATATATATATATATATATATATATATATATATATTTATATATATGTATGTGTGTGTGTGTGTGTGTGTGTGTGTGTGTGTGTGTGTGTGTATATATATATATATATATATATATATATATATATATATATATACATATATGCATACATACACAGTATATATACAAACACATATATATATATATATATATACATATATATATATATATATATTTGTACATCCTCCTTTTGTGACTCAAACCCCAAACCACAGTGTAAAAGCAGAACACCTAATTCTCTATGCCACCTTATTTATTTTATTTATTTATTGCATTTGTTAACCAGGAAAGTCCACTGGGCCTAGGAAGGGCCTTTTTCAGTGGAGGCCCGGGGAAAAAAGCTCCACATTAATTACATACAAAGTAAAAATGTTAATACATAGAACATTTTGAACAGAACTATCATTACATTAATTACATACAAGTGATCACTGATTACATGCAAGAGAGAAACATGCTGACACATAGAAAGATGTATTTAAAGCAGTACTATCACATGAGAAGAAAGTAATACAGAAACAGCAACAATGTTTTACCGTCAGGTAATGACACCATATGTTCTAGAATAACACGAGTGTAAATAGTTTATACAGTTCTTAGCTGAGCTAAGGGTATATAGGAGGTGACACAAAGCCTGAAGGAGGAAGAGTACAGTCAAGGTGACAGTGAGGAGTAAGAATGGTACAGACAAGAGGAGGGGAATATTTGTAGAAGATAGGTAAAGGTTGAGGACCTAGAGTGGGAAGTCAGGTGTAGGGATTATTTATTGGGGTACAGGAGCATAGCCAGTGAAAGGAGAGATGTAATTTGAGGGATTGTTTTTTAAAGGAAGCAGGATTACTGATTGTCCTGAGTGAAGGAGGAAGATTATTCCATAACTTGGAGACAGCATGAGAGTACAGCATTTGGCCGACTGAAAGTTTGGGTTTCTTGACAGACAATAATATTTTGTTTTCAGACCTGAGGTGGCAATTGGGGTGATATATGGAAAGAATGGATGAGAGAGAAGGGCAGGTTTCAGGTTGGTAGATTATCTTGTGGGCTGTATTTAACTGTAGATAAGTAAGATGGTGGGGGAATTCTGGCCAATTTAATTGGTGCAGAGGGAAGCAGTGATGAGTAGAAAACTTAGCATTTGTAACAAATTTAGTGACTTTCTTGTAGCAGGAGTCTAGTTTACTTTTTAAGGAGGACTGGAGGTTGGTAAGGATGGGGACGCCATATAGAAGAGTTGTAAGCAGGAAGGAAGAAGCCAAGGCTTTTTTAGCAAGGAGGCTAAGGAAATAGCTTTGTCTATAAAGGGCACCTAGCATTTTATGTTTTTTTTATGTTGCTGTGGATGTGAGGGCCGAAAGTTTATTTGTCATCAATGATGACACATAGCAATTTGGTACTAGGAACAACTTCATTGATAGTGGTGGTGTTGTAAGAGCAAACAGTAAAAAGAGACATGTCAACAGGGCTAGATTTTGTGGGGATAAATAATAAGAGTTTTGTTTTACTGGGGTTAAGGGCGAGGTTATTCTGGGACATCCAGTGCTCAGTAGAGGTAAATGCTTCTTGGGTAAGATGTTGTAATACAGTGACAGATTTAGAAGACCAGATGATAGTCATCTGCATATTGGATGACAGTACTGTGGGTAAGAGTATTATGGAAGTTGTTGACAAATATACTGAATAGGAGGGGACTCAGAATTGAACCTTGGGGAACACCTGTATTAGCAGTAATGAAAGAGGAGGAAGAATGCTGCCATATGGTAGATTGCTGCCTATTTCTGTTAGACAATTGCTGTAACCATGAAGTTAACATAAGCTAACCCAGTTATCAAAAGAATCCAGAGATACTGAAGAGACTACATGTATAGTTAGAGGCATATACACTACTTGTGACATGGGCTAACACACACTGTGATTATGACCATCTGGTAGATAAGGTTATCCTGTCTTAAATAAAAAGTAAATCAACAAGGGCAAAAAAACATAAGGCACTGTCATCATATCACTGTTAAGACAAGGGGCAAAATGGGCATACCTCTCAAATGTTCCTGATTCTGGCTCAAAATTGTACTCTGTTCCCTCCTAATACCACTAAAAACAGGTGGTTTTGAAAAAAATGTGGCAGACTGCACTTAAATAATACCAAGGAATTACACTTAATAAATGATAATAATTACAGATCTTTTATTTTAGAAAACATACTAATTCATGTTCTCTTATTTGGTCATCTTCTCTAGTTAATATTTGAAAGTATCCCTGATTGTTCCTAGTTATTTCCACTCTCAACCTCTTAGCGCAGGAAATCTGGACAAAGCCATAAATAAACGTAGGACAAAAGCCCAAAAATAGGGACAAATTTTAAATATTGCTCTTACAAACTTAAAAAGTTAATAGAATAATGGGTTTTGCATTAGTATAAATTTTCTAATGGGTATGAAGTCTGAAACTCAAAAGTCTGTCATTATTTTCTAACTTCAGTCTTTAATGATTTGCTACTAATTTGCCAGAAAACCACAATTTTATGAAAAATGGACCAAAAATATGAGGCACAAATCAAGTCATTCTGCGAAAATCTGTACAGTTGAGAGGTATTGCTGTCATAAACTTAAGACACTTGCTAGAATAACAGGTGTGCATCAGTGTGCATTGACTACATTATATGACAACTGAAACCACAAATGTCTGTCATTGATCTTCAATGTTATATCTGAAAACTTAACATTTTAAAAATGTGGCAAAATATATAAGGCACATTCTAGGTATTCAGTAGCATTCTGGACAAATGAAATATACTGTACAGTACAGGTCTGCAACTCAATACCTTAGAAGAAGAGTACACCTCACCTATGAAAACAATCTAATACCCCAGACAGAAGTACACCTCACCCTTGAAAACAAAACAGCAACATAAGCCTCTGTCCACCAGACTCAAACCTATGACCATAAATATTATTAGCCAAGACCTTACTTACTTGTTGAGCTAGAACAGCTACCATAGTGAAGTCAAGAAATGAACTAACTTAAAGAATTAAACTAGTCTAAATAACATAAAGAAAAACATCCTACCCTTGCTACTTTAATATTTTATACAAGTGTATTTATTCATAAATACAAATGCCCTGCCAAAACAAATAAATCTGCCACAAATCCACCAAAGGTGGGAATCATTCTATGGTACCGGGGACTCAAGCAGATGAAAATCTAGCAGGCTGCCCTAAAGAAAAAAGACAATTAAATACCCCTGAAGTTACCAATATTGTGAGGCAGAGCCATATCTACTATCTCATGACTATTATTGTAACATGCATCTAGTATAAATATTTAAAAGAAACAGCTCATACCATAACTCTCAACCTTTTAGCATAAAAAATCTGGACAAAGCCTAACATAATGGGTCACGGGTGGGACAAATGCCCAAGAATAGGGACAGATCTGAAGTATTGCTCTTATAAACTTAGAAAGTTGTTAGATTAACAGGATTTGAGTTAAAATGCATTTTTTGGAGGATATGGAATCTGAATCTCACATGTATGTCATAATTTAGTGACATCAGTTCTCAATGATTTGCCCCAAAACCACAAATTTTATGAAGAAGAGATAAAAAAAATATGAAACAAAAATCTGGACATTCTATGAAAATCTGGACATTTGGGAGCAATAGCTCCTACCCAAATAAATAATAACTGGAATGTTATTCAGACATCCTGAATCAACAAGAAAACCTGGAAAAGAACATTCCTAAAAGTTATCTCCTGTCACATGCTCTGCACTAATACAAGAAGATGGAAATCCTGCATCAAAAGTCATAACCTGCCACTGAGTTTACCTTTGTCTCTGCCAAAGCAACACTGAGTCAGTGATAACACCCCTGCCAGCCAACCACCCAGTATACCTTAAAAGAAAATATAATGATCCCTGCAGACAGCAGCATCCTAAGGCAGGAGATATGCTGCAGCACTGCAGAGGTATACTACCATACACTACCAGCGCTAAACAGCCCCGACCTAAATACTTGTGGCAATCATGGCTCCCAATTGGTGTTCATGCCTTAGAAACATCAAAGTCAGCTTACATAAACCAGCCCTGGACAGAACTAGAGCTGAGGAACAAACTGATTCCTCTACAGGCACAGAGTCCCTGCCTAAAAAGGAGAGGCAATCACCCATGGGTAACAGAACTTGTGTCAAGAAAACCATCAATTGACCACTCATACCCGACTACCAGGCATTGTTATTACTAAGACCCAAACTCATTACTAAGATTTTTTTTCTAACTGTAAAAGTTCTCACACTCTAATTACAATTCGTAGTATATAAGAATGAGAATTATCACCTGTGTATACCGCATATATTAGATGAGCTGTCATTGCCTACCATTTCTAGTTGCTAGGACAGGCAACTAATATAGAACTTAGAAGAGAGATGAAGATCTCCAGAAGAGTGAAACTCACTCAAAAAACACTTTGTTGAACTGGCAACTGCCCCAAATGTGTATGGGTTTAATACCTTTGGCCATGAAGTAGGTACAACTCCTTTTACCACCTGCAAACAAAATTTCCATGGGCAAAGGCATTTGGAAAAATGAGTGAATCAATATTATGAGGGAATAATGATATGTTTATTTCATTTGTTAGCCATAAACAGGATTTTTTTTTTTAAATCTAACTTACATTTTCAACTTGTCATCCAATCACCCTAGCTTGATAACTGTGAAACTGACATTAGAAAACCATATCCTAGAGGCATTACACAATGGCTGTGCAGGGCTACATTTCAGTCAGCATTTAAAAACTTTCAGTGGGCAAGTTTGTAATGCAGCATATTATAGTGCAAATGCCAAAACTTAAAAAAAAAATTAAAATAAATAAACATAGTTTGGCGAATACAGAGAACTTCAAAATGCATCAGTTTCTAGCTGCAACATGTGGCTTAAATGATAAATATGTGTTCTGAATATCTAATAATTGTAGCTGATGTCTTTTTCTCTGAAATCCAGGCCAGCAGGACTATAACTAACCAAAATAGGATTTTGTAGTAACTCTGCAGGAAGATATTTACGTCAAAATGTATTTTTACTTCTTTTGTTTGTAAGACTAAACTGCAAAATAATATCTCAAAATGAAGAACAAGCATACTGAAAATTATTAAATCGTCCAAGGGGAAGAAGGCTCAGCCTGTAAGAACTGTACATTCACTGACAAACTATGAGGTATACCTACAGAAGGAACATAATTGCTACTCTGGAGGTCACCAGCTCAAACCTTTATACAGAGATTATCTAACAAAATGTGATTTCAAAACATGCCCTGTAAACAATCTGAAAATATACTGAATATTGCCTATGTATGTGAAAACTGGAGCTTTTCTCCCTGGGCCTCTGATAAAAAAGAGTATCTATCCCAGTCAAAACAAACAAATAAACAAACAAATAAATAAATAACTGCATAATATATGCAAGTATCAGTCTGAGGAGCAAAGTCTTGTAAAGATTTCCAGTCCGTGCCTACTAATACCAACATGGAGTTGTGAAAGGTGAGTGTGACTACAGCCATACCTGTTGTATCAATTCAGCGTGACAGAAGCATGCACACAATGGTCATAGAATACCTCTGTTGTTGGCTACTTTGCCAGGTCTGTTGCAGGCAGCATCTTGCAAGCTATGTTGGACACATTTGATGACTTTTCTATACACAGGTATGGCTACACACATATTACAGTTAATGGCAGTCAGGTGGTGGCATGCAGATCCTATATTGTTGTGAGTAGGGAGTAAACCATTGTTTCCCCTCCCCAAAGTATGGACCAATAGCATGGCAGTATTGATGAAACTGCATTAACCTGTATAAATGGAGTCCTCAGGGTGCACAGGGAAATAACATACCTATACAGTTCAAAATATACAGGATATATGCTTGCTTTTTCATTTATTTTATTTTATTTTTTTGTTATTATTTGTTAACCTATTAAAGGACTGGTAGAAGACCCTTTTCAGCAACAACCCAGGCCAAATGGCAAGAATGACATTGCTAACAAGTATATGTAATAAAACAGAGACAACGTTTATAGTATATAAATATATATATATTTTTTTCTTTTTTTTTTTCTTTTTTTTTTTTTTTTTTTCTTTTTCTTTTCTTTTCTTTCCCTTACTTTGTGATTTTGGATTTAAGTTTCTTGTCTCTCAAATGAATGTTGATGCTTAATTATGTTAACTGTTGCATGATTGTATTTGCAACCCCTCTGTAGAATTTAAAATATGATAATGCTATATCTACTCTAATGTCTCTGTACAGTGTTCATAATACTAACTTCTGTACTTGTTATGCTGTATAATTGTAGCTAGTCTTTATTGCTAAGTTTTTAATACCTTAATGAATTTCTACATGGAGCTTTTCTCCCCGGGCCTCTGCTGAAAATGGATATGTATCCAGCTAGACTAGCCCGGTCAACAAAAATAAATAAATAAATAAATAAATAAATAAATAAATAAATAAATATAAATACAAACAAAACAAAATACCCATAAAGAAAAAAGAAAAGACAAAGACAGAGACATATGTAGTTTGTAAGAATACTGCATCTGGAGGAATTTTTTATTTGCAAAAGATACACAGCTCCAGTATAACTTTGTATGATATGACTGATAATTATTTCATGGTTTGGATAACACCACGGTTGGAATGAAGCTTACAATTATTCATTTTTTTATTTATTCTTATGGTTACCATGAGTATCAACTATCATTGATATGTTCTGATCACAATAGTGATACAGTGCTTATGTAACATGTTTATTCTCTACATAAGATCTTTAATATACTAATATTAAAATATCACACCGCATCTTTTCCATTTAAACTATTCATCCAAATGCAGTTTCAGCTCCTTTTCAAATAGTTGCAGATTGTCTGTAGTTGTGATTCATGAAGCAGGAACTAGCTTGTTGAAGATTTTCACAACTTGATAAGAACTGTTGCCTCAGTAGTCTGAGACCCTCATTGCTTTTTAAAGAGTAACATAATTTATGTATTACCAGTTGGTTAGCAAGTTGGGTCAGTATCTGTCATCAAACAACTTGAAAGTTAAAGCATTAAGTGAAAAGGTAGCCTTGGCAGTGGTAACGACCTTGTTTTTTTTAATTTTACAAGTAGTGATGCTCAGAGTTATGAGCTAAATGGGTGTAACATCTTGTAACATGCCTAAATGTCTGTTGCCTTACTAAAGGTAAAATGATACATGTGAGGCCATTTATATTGGGAGACTGTAGGTTGGCCTGTCTTTTGCTGCATTCAAAATCGTAACAGCAGGTGTACAGCAGCGGCTCATCATACTCCTCCATTCCTTCACCATCACCAAACTATTGAAACTCACTTCCACCTTCCGTAAGAAACACATGCAGTACCAGCACCTTCAAACAAATACTGAAAAATTATTTCAACTCTTTCTGGCTATGTACCTGCTCTACAACCTACCCTCCTCCTTCTCCTTATATGGCAACTAAACGCCTTTACTTTTTGATTAATGTATCTCTGTTTATACCTCTCTGATTGAATTAATCTGGCAACCAACAAAATTCCTGCATTTATGTATATATTCCATATATATTACTGTAATCACTATCCATAACACTATATTTACTTTTGTGCCAATTAATGTTTAATATTTTCTCTATCTATGTTCTTGCCAGAGCTTTTTTCCCCAGGCATCCACTGAAAATGGGCTCTTTTAGGCCCACTGGACTTTCCCAGTAAACAAATGCAATAAAATAAATAAATAAATAAATAAATCAATACTGTCTTTCTCTCTATGCATAGATAGAAATGTATTACTTTCATTCATCCATTGATAAAGAGCAGTCTCAAAAGCTTTGTATTTTTTATGCTATTTTATTAAAAGTCTGTTAATTTGGTGGACTGGCATTCCCCTTTTTGCTCTTTTATAGCTAGAGATATACTCAGACATAGCCAGAAGGATAACACTATAAAAAGACATTGTAAACACATCTATTCTTTACAATTAAGGGTTGGTGGATCATAGGATCATAGGAGGTTACTAGACTAATGGTCCTGGGGCCCTTACAAGCCTAGCCAATAGTTTATCCCCAAAAAAGAGACCTCAGTCAGCACCTGTTGCTCCTGCCAATGAGGGACAATGGTGGAACCCCTGTGACAAATTTGTAGCTTCCCATCCACTCATCAAAGTTGCGCTTGAAGAGGGTCAGCGAGGCACTCTGTTTGACATGTATGGGAAATCTATTCCGGAGACGGGGCAGCCTCTAAGATATAAACCTGCCTCACCAGCAGGTTTTATTAATGTTGCATATTAAATTTAGGCCTACCAAACAGGTAATGCATGAGGAGTTAGACTTATGTATATGGAACATCTCTAGTAGGGCAGGGTCTGATATTGCTTTGTAGGCGAGACACAGATCACCTCTGAGCAGCCTGTATAATATTGAGTAACGTGATAGTGATTTGAGCCTGTCTGCATAGGACAGGTTTTGGAGGCCATGGATTCTCTTTGTG
The DNA here is from genome assembly GCF_019279795.1 of Protopterus annectens. Taxonomy (NCBI): domain Eukaryota; kingdom Metazoa; phylum Chordata; order Ceratodontiformes; family Protopteridae; genus Protopterus; species Protopterus annectens. Next base: position 424,546,900 of record NC_056742.1, read on the forward strand.
AGGTATTTCTGTGGTCTTTCCAGTGGATGCAGGTGTTTGGAGAGGTACATACCAAACGGGGCATTATACTCAATTATGGGTCTAATGAGGGAGGAGTACAGAGAGATAACAACCTCCTTTTTTCTGGATGTAATCCCTTTACTTATGATAAGAACCAAATAAAAGGCTTTTCTGACCACTGCGCAACATGATGATCGAATGTGAGATTGTTGTCAATGTGAGTACCCAGTTCTCTCACCATAGGTTGCGTGTTTAGGGGGTTGCCGTTGATGATATGATCAATAGGGGCCGTATTTTACCGAATGGTATGATAATACATTTTTTGCATTTAACTTAATACCATGACTTTGGAACCAGATATTTGTAGCTCTGAGACCCTCTTGCAGTATGTTAACATCATTTAGGGAGTAAATGACAGCACCCAACTTACAGTCATTCACAGACTTGGTCATCCACAGGCCCTTTATCTTTGCCTGGACTTCTGAAAAGTAGATGACAAACAGTAGGGGTCCCAGAACAGATCCTGCAAACACCAGGTCTGCTGTCAATGGTAGTGGCACCTATTTTGACCTTATGGGTCCTATCTGTGAGCCAGTTGACCACCCATCTGATGAGATAGGGATTAACACCAAGTTGCGTTTGCTTTTCAATGATGCCTGAGTGGGGAATTGTGTCAAAGGCCTTGGCCAGGTCAAGGTAAGCTGTATGTACTGACTTTCCCTCATCCAGGGCCTTAGTGGCAGTCTCAAAGAAGTAAACTAGGTTCAATAGGCAAGATGTGCCCCTGATGAATCTGAATTGGGTGGGGTCAAGTGTTGGAGATTGCCTATGTCCTTGTTTATGAGATCCATAATAATACGCTCCATGGCTCTACATATCAGACTTGTCAAGCTAATGGGGCGATAGTTTCCCAGGTCGGTAGTGGCACCACCTTTGTGCAAGAGGATGATGATGGCGGTTCTCCACTCTGCTGGAATGAAGCCTGTAATTAGGCTGTGGTTGAATAGGGTGCTCAATGGTGAAGTTAGTTCTTGCTGGAGATGGTGCACAATACTGCCTGGGATACTATCAGGTCCCATGGAAGCAGTGTTTTTTTGCCTTGGATAGGGCCTTTAACACTTGATATATGGAGATTTGAGGTGTGGGATAAGTATTGAGGATGTTGACTGGGCCTTTGGGGGGCTGTAAGGGGGTGAAGTTTGCTCTGAACCTATCAGCTAGTGGATTGGCTAAGTCAGCAGGATCAGTGTAAATGGTACCATTAAGTACTAATTTAGAACAAACTTGGGCTTTGCCATGGAGGTTTCTAACGTAACTGAAGAAAGACTTGTGACTTCCCTTTGTTTCAGAGGCTAGTTTCAGCTCATAATTGGCTTTACCAGATTCGCCTAAAATACATTAATTTAATTCATATGGTTATGTGCTTTTAACTATAGAATGTTTGATATATCTCTCGCCACACTCTTCGACTACCTTTGATAAAGTGGTTACCTTTCTACATAACATGGAGGACTTCAAGCAGAGTATTTCTGACTTCACAAGCGTGTCCCCACTACTTATATTTGCCCTATTATTCAGGACAATGTTGATATCAATTCTTTTAGATTCATTGGCAGAAACTGCATCTGCCCATGAGAGTTTGTACACTTCCTCATTTTCATAAAATGCACAGGGAAATGCATATGTCTTGCTTGGAGTCACACAGCCATTTTGGTTACAGAGAAGGACTAGGGCACCACCTTGTCATATATACATTGTTTTTGGGCTGTGACATTATTATTATTATTATTATTATTATGTTTCCTGAATATAAAAATAAATAGAGAAAGAAAAAATGTATTGCGGACATCTCTCCTCTCTGCTAAATACCTAATAGTGTGGCAAGTTAAGTTTTTTCACACATTTTTCAATTTTTGAAACATTCAAAGTATTTCTTCTCTGACCTAAAATATATAATTCAATGCAAATATGAACAGTTTTACTACTAGCAGTTAATAGATTATGCTTGAAAAAGATATAGTAAACAGTCGATGCAAACTATTAAAAAGTATTGGAAAAAGTTATTTACTTGTATGATGTTTTTCTCATACTTTTGCCAGTTCAGTAATTAAATCAAGTTCCTAATAGCATATATTTTATTTCAGAGTGCCTTACAGATGAGAGGCTCTTGAATTTCCTGAGTTGCAAGCCAACATGTCTGTTGTGACCTGAGAAGCCATGGTACACTAAGGAAACAAAATAACTTTAGTTAATAAATAGCTGTTAAATCTTGCAAGTGATTTCCACCAAGGACTTACAAGGAGTGAAACAGTTATCTTCCTTTTTTTTTTTACAAGATTGTCACTTCAAGCTGTGCCCCTTCTCCCTGCTGACTTCTCACTGACTTAATTATTTCTAAACTTGTGTTACACAAGTAAGTGTTAGCAACACTACAAATGTAACAGAAGGTTAAATAACTCAGGGCATTCTGGAGCTTAGAACCACAGTCCAAATAAACTGCTAAATGCCTTCTAATCTACGAGAAATAATCATAATACTGCATATTACAATCTGATTATTTTCATGTGCATAGGATGTAATTCCAGTTGATGTGTGTCACATTTTCTTGCACATTTTGAGAAAGTTTTTTTTTTTTTATCCTTTTTTAATCTTTGTTAACTTAATTCTCAATTCATTTCTTAAGCTGTCCTGCAGGCAAATTATTTTGCATATTAGGCAGGTGTACCGACTTGCAGATGTTTTAAAGGACATGACCAATTAAAGGCTGAGAGACATTCTCAACAAGGGCAAACACTTTAGACCAGTAATTTGATTTCTAACTGTCACACTGAGCACCTGTTGAAGGGGGCCATTATTAAAAGCTCAGCATTCATGTAAAAGATAATGGTGAATTAATTTTTATTGTTACACAAAGCTCTGCATTACAGATGATGGTTTCCTTTGGGGGCACTGAAGTAGAAGGCACTTGGAAAAGAAGAAAGATTTTGTTTCTGTGATGGTAACGTAATCTCATCAGTGACATTAAAGTACAACGGCCCTTGTTCTTGCATATGCCACTCTGCTGTGACAGATCATACCGGTTAAGGTTACAAACTATAGTTTTGTGGATGAATCATTCCTGAAAAGCTCTGCGTAAATACCTGATAGAATTATGGTGGTTGATTCATGCATTAATTTAATTATACTTACATGCATTGATATTAATGTGAATCGAGATACATTTTTAAATCCTGTGACGACTCTGCTTAATACATTCAAAAGAGAAATTGCTTTCAGGTGCACTTAACTGAAATGAGAACACTGCAGAGCCAATACTGGGGAAGCACATTTCATCTTTGAAAATATTCTGTTAACCAAGCTATAAAGGGAGAAACCTCTTTCTTTATTTATGACTATATAGTTTTTTTTCTAAATATAGCCGTTTAATAATCTATACCAAACACTTGTTTCAATGGTTTTAAAAAAAACTACGTCTGAAGTATTTATTTCTATTTTGTATTCCTATACAGTGCATTCATAACTTGAGTTTTTAAAATTGTGGTGATTTTTAAGCAGTCCAGGTTTATGTGAAAAATAAGCAGGCATACTTCTAGAAAAACTTGTTCTGACACTAATTTTGAACTGCTGTGCATTACAATTTTTTTAGTTCTTCTTCATACTTATATAATAGAAATGACAGCTTAAAGGAATTTTTCCAAAACAAAACAATGTTGTTTACTTAATATCCATTCCATGTACTGCAATATACAAAACCGTAAGAATATTATTTATTTATTTGTTTGTTTGTTTGAGAAAAGATCCACAGTGATTTACAGAATACATACATTAGAATAATAACTCCGCTACAACAGCAAGTTTCACAGTATACAAAGTTTTTATCAAAGTTTTAAACAGTATTAAAAGTTTTTTTTTTCACAGTAAGAAGGCAATGCAAATGTACATAAGTCTGTCCGCTGACAGTACATGTAAACACAGCTTATTATCTAGGGATAAAGTGTAGTTTTTGAAGGTAGTAAAGAAAGGAGGGAGGAAAGGTAGGAGTAGAAGTAGGAGGCAGATGAAGTCATAGGAGAGAGATGAAGTCACGTTATAGATAGTGAGGAACTAGCATGTGAGCATAGTCATTGGGAGGAAAGATGTTGTCTCAAAGATTTTTTTGAAGAAAGAAGCATTAATAATGAATCTAAGTGAAGGTGGGAGAGAGTTCCTTAGTCTAGCAGTGGAAAAGGAGTGGAGCATTTGACCAGCAGAGAGGTTAGGTTTTCCTACTTTCAAGAGCATTAGATTTTCAGAGCGGCTAAGGGTGGTATAGTTTAAATACACAAGAAAGGGCAAGGCAGCTGGATGGATTGAATATTAGTTTGTGGGCAGTTGTTAGTTGTATGCATGTAAGATGGTGAGGAAGTTCCAATTGGTTTAGTTGTCGAAGAGAGGTGCAGTGGTGAGATAAGTGTCATCCATTAGTGACGAACTTAGCAATTTTATTATAGCATGAGTCTAGTTTGGATTTAAGACTGGTCTGTATGTTGGTAAAGAGAGGAGTGCCTTAAAGAAGAGATGGGAGCATGAAGGAGGAGACAATGGATAGTTTTGTGGAGTAATCTAGTAACAGTTTATGATGGATTACATGCCTAGTTTCTGTTGTGCTTTTTTAATGTTGTTGCATGTCAAAGTTAGGTGTTCATCTATAGTGACACCTAGAAGTTTAGTATGTGTGACAACCTTGATGGTATTGTTATCTTGAGAGAGAATATAGAAAGAGTCTGTTTATAGTAATGGTCTTCTTAGGGGTGAATAGCACAAGTTTAGTTTTCTTAGGGTTTAAGGCAAGGTGGTTGTTAGCCATCCATACTTCACTGGAGCTGAGAGCTGACTGGGTAAGTTTCAGGAGTTTTGGTGGAGAATTGGTAGTGCAGATGATAGTGAAATTGTCTGCATATTGGATGACTGTGCCTTGAGTGAGGGTAGAGTGGAAGTCATTGATGAAAATGCTGAAAAGCATAGGCCCTAAGATGGATCCTTGGGGTAGTCCGGTGGTGGTATTGAAGAAAGGAGAGAAAGAGTATTGCCACTTAATAGCTTGTTGTCTGTCAGTGAGGTAGTTAGAGAACCAGTGTAGGATGAATGGAGAGATTCCTAAGTTGGTTAGTTTTCTAAGAAGAAGAGAGTGGGAGATAGTATCAAAGGCTTTGGAAAAGTCGAGAAATAGAGAGGACACAAATTTTCTGGCAGCTCAAGCCTGATTGACAGAGTCATAAAAGAATATAAGAGCTGTAGTGGTGCTATGTCCAGGTTTAAAATCATGCTGGGTTGCTGACAGCAGGTTATTGTCAAGTAGAAAGTTTTGGAGTTGGCTGTGAATACATTTCTCAAGGATCTTTAAGATGGGAGAGAGAATGGTGATGGGTGGAAAGTTGGAGATGTCGGTGTTGTTTCCACCTTTGTGCATTGGGAGGATGAATGCTTTTTTCCAAATGGTGGGAACATAAGACTCTTGGATGGACCTATTAAGAAGTAAGCTGACAGGATAGGCAATGGAGTTTGCAGCTTTTTGAAGGAATTCTGGGGGCAGGTTGTCAGGGGCATTATTACATGGTTTTAGTTTCAGAAGTAGTTTCTTTACTGTGGTGGTAGGGATAGGTGCTAGAGTAAAGTTATATGACTGGGGTGGGGTGGTATTTGTAGTTGGAGGGTCTGATGTTTTAGGATGATTTTAAGGGAAGTTGGTGGTAAGATTAGTTATGACGTTTATAAAATGTGTTGAAGAGTATGGCTATTTCAATGTTTTTTATTTTCTGGATTTGGACAGGGGTTGTTGTTTGACTCAGGGGATAGTAGGCTATTGATTGAGCTCTTAAAGTGTTTTAGATTTTGTTTGTGTTGGTTTTGTAGATTATGACAGTAGTCTTTTCTATCCTTAATAACTAGGCACTTTACTTGGTTGCGAAGGTGTCTGTAGGTTATAAGGTCAGAAGGGTTTTTTTGCTTATGCCAACCTTTCCAGGCTTTGTCTGTAGAGGCCATGTTCAGTTTGGTTGCTTTCATGACCCATGGGGCGTGCCTAGCTTTTACACATTTTAGCCAGGGAGGTACAATGTTATTTAAAGTGTGAAGGAATGTAGAGTTGAATAATTCTACTGCTTCATCTAGAGGAAGTATTTTTAAGGTGTCCCAGTTAATGCTGTTTAAAGAATTGTTAAAGGTTGTGTGGCAAAAATGTGATAAGTCTCTGGTGTTTCTATATTGATGTCTGTTTAATGGGGATGTGGTTTTACGAATTATAAAAGCAGGTATGTCGTCATTGATACTGTTCGGGAGAGTTAAAAAGAGATTTTATTGGGGTCGGAGACCATGATCCAATCTAAGACTGTCTCACAGCTGTTACTTCTGTTAGGTCTGGTAATATCGGTGATTAGCTGTCTGTAGTTATATAGGTTGATGTTTGTGGAGGAGTGTTGCTGTGAGACATCTAACCAATTAATATTAACATCGCGAATAATTTTTGTTTCTGTAGGTATGTTGTTGGATGTCCAAGCTAAGATTTCCTCTGGTATGGGAATTAGCAATGTTTCCACTATAAGAGGATGAAGTTGAATCCAATGAGGATTAGAATCCTCAAACTGCATTCCCTTAAAAAAACAAAACAAAAAAAAAAACAATTTTAAGCCTCAGATATACTAATTACATGGGTGCACCAACTTGAATAATAGGGGAAATCCACTTAAAGTTCATCACTGCTTACACAACTTACAGACAGTGATGTCCTATTGAAGAGATCATTGGCAGGTTGCAAATAACACTTAAGAATTCAATCTTTGTCCATCCATAGGTTACTTTAAAACACACAAACTTCTCAACTGCACCTATTTTGGAGGTGTGTCTCTGTTTCAAAGCTTGATTTACCCCCATCATACTTTTTGAGGTATGTTCATAGTTTCAAGCTTAAATTGCTCATTCACATGATTTTCTGGGCTTCCCTACATATGCTTAAAATAAAATTCCTCAAGTGCCAGCAGCCACAAAAAAAAAAAAAAAAAAAAAAAAAAACAGGATAGCAATGAATACATTTCACAATAGGAAGTTTTTGCTAATGCGATTACGAATTGTGCATAGACAATGGTTTCCTTTTTAGTGAGATTTCTACTTTCTTCAAGGTGGTACATCCATGGAGTTGGTATATATAAATTTGGGGGTATGGGAGGTACAAAAAAAAACAAAAAAGAATTTTCCTTCCTTTTGGTTTTTGAGAATTTTATTTCATTTTTATGAAAGTTTGACTTTCAGGAAGTCAGTGTTTCATAGCTGAATCAATTTTCTGAATCCCTCCTTCCATCACACAAAATTGTGTAGCTATTTAGTGCACATGTAACGGGATTACATATCCAGTATAAGGGTACCTAAGTATTCGTCTCCCTTTTTCAGAAGCAAAAATAAATCAGTTTGTTAGGCAGGTTTTTGCAATATCATTCATTAAACTCTGTAGCCTTTACACTGCATCTAATATTTGCTTAATTTTGTTATATTAGCTTTCTAAATGTTTCTTGGTAATATATCGCAATCCTTCTGTGAGTGGAAAGAGTTATTTACAACTACTCAAAGTTCAGATTTTATACTAATTAGATGTACAGATTTTTGGCTGGCTGTACATACTACTCAAAAGCCTTTGTTTGTATTTATTTTCAATGTCTACAAGTTAATAGATATGGGTACATTTATGAAATGTACTGTTGAAATTTTGAAAGACTGATGCACTCATCTTCATTCATGCATAATTTCTTTATTTTATTGAACTATCTCAGTGGTGAGGTTACAATTCCTTGTGCTGCCATCGGAAAGCATCAAAAAATCCCCTGCATACAATTAAAATTGTCATTCTTTGGGTTTATCACCAGATAGCAACTTGTCTGGGATTTCACCCAACCCCCGAGTAGGGACACAGATAATAGATGTGAACACATTGAAATAATGCATATATGAGCTATGAAGTCAGTGTAAAAATGTCAACAACTTCTAAAGGTCCCGCCACATAGCTACATAGAGCAGCCTTCAAAAAACCTCCCAAGTTTATTCTGTATTTTTTAAGTAATTGTGCTTTACAACCCCCACCCAGTTAATGAAGTCTGTCACAGTTATCAGTCATTCTGCCAGTGAAGACTTTCTTTCAGTAAAGAGATTTGTTATCAGATTAGTCACTTTGTTTGCCAGTCATGTCATTTTCTACTATACTTGTTTTTGTTGAGAAGCCTTGCTTCTCTAGCATCGCCCATAAAATGTATGATTGGTCTGAAAACCAGCATGAGTGCAGGGTAGCAAATTAATGCATAAGGAAATGCTCCAAATTAAGAAGTACATAATAACTTTTTTTTCAGCAAGTCATCATATTCACTACATTTTACAAAACACAGTGCAACCAGTTAATTTTAAAGTAGGTGTGAAAATGTTTGTGAAGTCAAATAAAATATTTTTATGTACAAAGAACTGTATGCTTTCGTAGAGCAAAGACGAATAAAAAATAAATGTAATCTTTTTCTAAAAGAAGTGGCAAAAGCAAATTTCTGAGAAAAATATATTTACATTTATTTAAGAGACCCTGGGATACAGAAATAATCCCTTATGCTAATGTAAACAGTACTGCAGTGGCCAAATGTTGCAGTGCACACAGTCTTGTAAAATAAACTTCAGAGACAAGTTTAACAGCAATGAGGAAGACCTCATTATTAGCCGAAGTACATGTCTCTGAATTGGATGTAATAACCTGTTACCACCAGTTCTAAATAGAACTTTTCTGTGGTAATTCACACCAGTCCTGTTGGAACACTGTTCCATGTACATATAGGCATTCATACAAGTACAAACACACTCACAGATATCCACACATACATAGACATAAAACAGCATCAACCCCCCCTCTGCATGTGCTAGACTGCACTCACAAAATACTGTCCCATTCTCACGCACACACGCACACACACACACACACACACACACACACACACACACACACACACACACACACACACACACACACACACATGCCATCTCCACTTCAACATATCTACACTTACTTGAGGTGTAATCTTCCCATTGACTGTAACAGGGGAACGTGTGATCTCTCCATTGACTGTAACAGGGGATCACAGCATTTTTTGCCATATTAATTAACACAGCCAGCCATGCTAATTTATGCATTCATAACTTCCTTCCAGCAGGTATTTCTGGAGGAGAGCACATGGGTTATTAGCACCGATGATACAGAATTGTGAAAAGGGGAAAGTTTCTTCTTACTTTCAAGGTTCTGTGGTCTCAGCTGTAGCATATTTAGAGATCTGGGGAGTAGAGGGCATACACTCTCCACATTGGGGGTTCAACAGGATTGAAACATTTTTACTTTTTAACTTTTTCTGAAAGTTGACATTGTTGACTTTGTATTAGCATTAGTAGTGTAAGCTAAAATGGTTCATGGACTTCCTAGAAAATTTCACTTTCACTTCTTCATTGATAACAAGTTTTTAAACTTTTTTTAAGGTTATCCTATATTCCAATTTTTGTTTGGCTTCAGCTTGTGTCTTGGTCTTTTTCATCAGTTTTCTATCACTGCCTGAAGTGCCCATACTCAAGGTCATTACATTGCATTCACGTCAGAAAGTAATGTTCCCTTGTATGCTTCACTGTGACTGTTACTCATGAATCTGTCTCCAAATACTTCATTTAAACCTACACCAGATTCAAACCTCACAGCAGCACACTGTTATAGTTTAACAACACATAATGGGTATATCTCACTAGGACTCTGGATGCAATGATTAAAATTAAACCTTTTTTTCACATACTAGTAATTTAGACTCATAATATCCCTTATAACATTTTTATCTTATTGTAGGATTTATCTTTATGTTTTTGTGGCTGAGCCAGGCTTCAAAGTAATCCATAGATGGACACACTCATAGCATTAATTAATAATTCAACATACTTTTTTAAATAATTTTGTTTCCTGCAAAATATTGATTAATTTGTTCTATCTGTTCAAATCAGGACTCTATCATTGCTTTAAAATCACTGATTATTTTTCTTCCTGGCATCAAAAATCTTGTCACGACTTTTATTTTTGTACATAACGTACTTTGAAGAAACTCACATGGAGTAAATACAGGTTAAGCATATTCATTGGGTCAAAAAAATCGCAGGGTCATAGGAAATACAAGGCAACTGAGTATTGTAACCATTTATATTTTGCCAACACCGACCCTTAGATTGTACCTCCTCTTTCAAAGAGGGCTATGCCAGTCAAGCCAGGGGTGAATTTGTGAATACCCTTCCAATCATTCAGTACCTTTCTAATGGAAAATATATCACACTGATTAATTTGCAGTAAAAGTCTATTTCAGATGTGGGGAAGGTACTGTGTAATGAATCTGTCTTGCTATGGTATTTTATTTGCTGATGAAGATTTCATTCCCTGGTTCCAGCATTTGTGGGACTGTTTGACTTGTGGAGATAGAAGAAATTCAGAGACATTGGGTCCTTAATGGCTCAGAAGGCTAGACACAGGTCTTCCCTCAGGAGTTGATAAGATACTGAATAAAGGGACTCTGCTTCTAGACTTTTCTGATAACTTAAGGTTTTAAAACCATTGATCTTCTTAGCTAAGAACCACTGCCTTATTTCTAGTTGTTTGATATGTCTAGTAAAGTACATCCCAAAGGAGACTTTGCATTCGATAAATGGCCTAACCAATGATGAGTATAAGGGAAAAATGACTCTTTTAGGTGTTGATGATATTTCCTTTGGCAATAAACTGCACTAAGTAGAAGGCCTTGTAGTACTGTTGCTATGTGATGATCAAAACATGGAAGTTATCTACCTATGCTCCAAGGTGTTTAACAGCATTCTCATTTTGCATTAGGGTGTTGTCTATGTTGTATGCTGGGGAAGGGGCTGTCTACTAAATGTGGTAGCATATTGCACTTTTTAGCATTTAGTTTGAGCCAATTTTTAGAACACTAAGTATTTATGAGTGTATGTTCTTCCTGTAGGGGTTGGGTGTCAGAGGGATACTTGATAGTGACTCCCAGTTTACAGTCATCTACAAACTAGGTTAACCAGAGATTTTGGTCCATGTTGTACAGACCATAAAATATATGCCAAACAAAAGAGGTCCCAGTACTGAGTCACCTTCATGCTCTCTGATGAGCTAGTCTCAAAGCATGTCTTCTGTCTTTTAGTCAATTTTCTATCCATATGATCACCAAGAGATCTATGTGTAATGCATTAAGCTTTCTAACTAGATTAGCATGGGATATGGTATCAACCACCTTGGCCAAGTCAAGGTACAGTATAACCACTGTCAGTAGCCTGTGTTACCCTTTTGAAGAATTAAAATAGAGTCCGACAGGCTCTAACCTTGGAAAAGCTAAAGTGCTCTGGTTCTAGCCTGATGAGAGTTTTAATATCATAGTTAATCATATCAGTTGTAACATGTTCCATGGCTTTGCAAATAAGACTCTTTAGTCTGATTGGTCTGTCATTTCCTGGGTCAGTGGTGAGGTCATCCTTGAGGAATGGGATCACTACTGCTGTGTGCCAAACCTCAGGGACAAAGTTAATGGCAAAACTCCATTTCAAGTTTAATGAATGCCTCTGCCAGGGCTTGTTTAGTCCTGTTTATTAAACAGACAGGTGTATTATCAAGTCCCATGCAGTAACTATTATTGGTCTTGGAAAGTACCTTCCTTAGTAAGGATATAGGGTCTGAGAGATTCAGGGATAAGTGAGCATTGGGTAATCATCTTTGGGGTAAAACTGGCACTTAATGTGTTTGCTAGTATGCTGGCAATGTGTACTGGATCAGAGTAGGCAGTGCCATTATAAATAAGTTCAGAGTACTGCTGGGTGCTATTTTTCATTTTCCTGATGAAGCTAAAGAAGGAGTTATAATAATGTCATTTCATGAATTGCTTTAGTAGAACTGACAGTATTTTTCAGATTTATAGTCAGTTTTTCAATGTTATCTTTTATATGATGGTCTTTTGATCTGCTGTATACTTTACATTTTCTTTTTCTTTGTAGAGTTTATTTGTGTTGGTGGATGACCAGGGTGGTTTGTTTTGAATTTTTTATTATATTTACATCTGATTGGTACTGCCAGCCCTATACATTTATATACATGGGCATTTAACTTCTTTCTGAAGCCACATGCTATGGCTAAGTCTAGGGTGATACAGCTATAAGTGATTTTTTTTTAATTTTCTATAGAATTTGATGAGATTAGTATATTAAAAATAATTACATTCTGAGATATTAGTTTCAGTGGGTTTAGGGATTTTGAAAGTGAAGGTCACAAGTTTATGACATGACTTAAGTGGGAAGGAGCTACCAGGAGAACAGTACATGAAGGAGCTATATTCATAAACAGCAGATAAAGAATAGTATGTCCTCAAGTGGGTTTGCTAAAAATCTGTTCCAGGGAGTTTTTGGTTATTAAATCTAAGAATGTGTAGGTATATCCAACATCATAGGTAGAGGTGCTCCAGTTTTCTGAGTGGCAGTTGAAGTCTCTCAGAATAATGGAGTTCTTGTTTGTAGGGAGTTGACTGAGTACATTTAGAAAGCTTACATGATTTTCAGGGAACACAGCGGGTTTCCTGTGACAGGCTATTTGTCTTGCTGATTGTGATTTGAAGATGAATAAGTTCCATTTGTTGGTATTTGGGAATATGTATAGAGGTGATATGACCCCTAACAAATATGGAGATGCCACCACAACTGCTCTTGTGAAAGAAGGCATGGTACATGCAAAACCAGGTATGAAAGAAGTGCTTTCTGATCATTAAACCAAGTTTCAGTAATTACTCAGTTGCGGTTAGCCACCCAATGGTGTGAACCTTGGCTCTAGATGATTGTCACTGTTGAAGTGATACTCTAGCCCCATGTGCAAAATAGGAAAAATGGGTTGTGGGTGTATGTATGGATGGATGGATATAATCCAAATGCAGGACAGCTCCAAGGTGACACAATCTGTTATTGAGATTTCGGGCATTAAGCATATCACCTTAATGTGATCCTGCTTTGGATTTGGATTTGATATGTTAGCTATGCTGGAATGCCTTTTAGTTGGATACTGCTTAAAGAAAGCACTATGGGGACTGCAAAGAGTTTAACCAATATACAGAAGCCTTAGAGCAAGAGGAAAATTCTACTTTTTTTTTCTATTTGTTAACTAGACAAATACACTAGACACAACTGACCCTTTATAGGGAGACCCAGGACTACTGTCTTATTAGGTGACTTGCTCAGTTATATAGCAGACAAATGGAGACTAAGCGATTCAAACTCAGGACTCCGGGATTATTGTTAATATAATCTTAATGCTCTGAACCAAACTTCCTGATCTGAACACTCCCCATGTACAGGACACTGCCTATATTGATATTTTGCAGACTCTAACTCATTTTGCACACCTTGTGTGCAGTCATGTTATACAGAGTATGCATACTTGTGATTAAAGAGCGATGTGTACTGCTCAGTACTGTGTATGTTTTGCAGCAATGTATGACTAAGTCCATTGCTAGGCATTATTGCATAAGTATGTGTGCTATAGGTGCGTGAAGGCAAGGGACTGATCTTCAAAGCGACCAGACTACATTCGGGATGTGCCACTGATGTACCAAAAATGCAGTTAACTAACTGTGCTGATCCTGGGAAAAGGTGTGTAGTAGTGTGGCATTTGTTAGTGAATTATGTCTGCGCTAGGGACAGCTGTTTGTTGGCAATGAAGATTAGGTGATAGTTTGCTGTGCTAGGGACAGTACTGCTATGGGACATTACTGATACAAGGAGGGAGGATTTACAAAAATTTGCATTATTCACGTAACAATAATCCACTCAAATTATTCTAAATCAACCAGTAACCTCTATACATCCTTTACTTAAAATGTATAAAGATTTCAAACTGAACCTTCACAAAGAAACTACCACTTAGTATTAGTTATTTTTGCCAAAGCTGATCAAACATCCTTTACTTGAAATGTATAAAGATTTCTAACTGAACCTTGATAAAGAAACCTCCACCTATAATGAGTTATCTTTGCCAAACCTGATCAAATGTCATAATTTGTGTCTGTATATCCTTCTTAAAAATGTTATGCATGCAAGCCTCTGGCTTATATATATTTTTTCAAAATTATATTCTCTCAAAACTAATGTAACATCTATTTTTTTTTTATTGTAAAGTTGTGACTTTCTGTAATTTTTGTACTATGTATTGGAGCTTTTCTCCTCTGGTCTCCACTGAAAATTGACCACAAACCCAGATGGACTATCCCGGTTAACAAATATCAATTAAAAAAAAAAAAAAAATGAGCATGCAACAATTTTGTGGTGGAGGCGTTTAAAAATGATATGTTTGTGTATGGCTGTGAACTTAATAGCTGGTGGAAAGTAATGTAAACATTTTAGGAATGGCTAAACTGGCTTTTGTTAATCTAGAACATGTGAAAGAAAGCTGGCTAGGCAGAGAGATGTGAGCAAAGCAATTTTAATAGACTTATAAAATTATACAACTCATAAAAACAGGATAAGCGCTTTCATACACACAGGTACTTCATCATATCCAACATTCATCTAGAACATGTGCAGAGGTGTTGCTTTTAAAGGATGTGTGTGGTAGGGACAGAGCAGAGAAGGTGATGATGACTGCACTTAAGAGATGTGTGTAATCAAGGAGAACTATGGATACAGGATACAATGTAGTACAAAATCTGCTAGGATTAATTCTTACATTGAGGGGATGGCATGTCCTGCTCATTTTAACCATGTTACATAGAATCTCATTATGCTCTATAGCTTGTTATTAACTTGATAAGAGCACATATTGTAAGGCCATACTCTTCTGCTAGCAAATAATTTGTTCAATTGCACTTTATGGCATATAAAAGAGTGACTCCATACTAAATAAGATATTTCTGTGCTATATGATTTGGGATTGTTCATGAACTGTAACAAAAATATTGGCTATTAAGTACAATGTAGGAGTTCTACTAACTGCCAACTGGTCCTGCTGAGAGATTGAAAGTTTTGAAGCAGCCCATATTTAAATTTTAGAAATAAAATTTTTCCTCTACACATATAATCATCTGATACAAAAAGATATTTCCTGAAACCCTGTTGACTGTAGTTAAGATTCTATAACATTTCATCTTTGCTGCCTTGTAAATCTGTAGCACTTCTCTTTTCCCAGGCTTTTAAAAATTATGTGAATCACAGGGATTTAGATAGAAAACCGCAAATCTGTTTGATTATATGAAGTCAGACAAACGTACTTATTGGATTACCATATTTTTCCCTTAAGATCCATTTCAGAAATCAGTAAAAATTCTAAACTGGTGCCATACTTAATTTGTTGTGTGACACTTTAGATTGAGTCAGATTTCTTTTAGCTCTCTTTCTCTCTCTCTCTCTCTCTCTCTCTCTCTATCTCTCTCTCTGTCTCTCTCTCCATAGCTTGCTATGCTTCATTCCATAAGATAAATAAAGATGTGATAAAAGACAAAACTGTTGCAATTAGTTATTTGGATTACTATGGATGCTTTTCTTAAGTTGATGATCAACAGATAAGGATAAAAGAACTGAGTAAGAGGAGGATATTTAGGGCAGGGGGCTTTTTTAAAGCACTCTGAGTTTCAAATGAAGATGAGTTTTTTTGCTGTTTTCATCGTAAGACTGCTACAAGACATACCCTTTTTGCAAAAGGTAGTTTTGATCTCAATGAATCTGAGTTCTTTCATAAGATTGCATGTATGGCCAGAAATACGTTTTATTAGTGGGGAAGAAGAAACTTTGTTGTTCTCTGATGTTTAGTTTAGTAGCCAGTCAGAGGCATAGCTAGGGTGGGGTAAAGGGGTCATCTGCCCCTGGCACAAAGTGGTAGGAGATTTGATTATCAGAAGTTGATTGTTTTTCATTGCATTATTGATATCTGAATGCCAGTATTTGCAGTCAGAAATGAGTGTCTTAGCACTCCCTGTGTCCTTTTTTATCTACTCAACTTATAGCTTTGGGGGGGGGGGGTGCCTTTGGTGCCATGGTGCCAGAACAGCAGGCTACACCTCTGTAACCAGTACTATATCATATAGGCATTGCCTGAAGTCTATAAGTACTGTTGGGGAAGTAAACATGTGACTGTGCCACCCACTCGAGATACCCTAATGTATAATCATGCTTACAGTGATTCATATTTATCCTACTATCTGAATGCTTTAATGTGAATATCATTAAAAGTGTCATTGTCCTGAATATGTGCTCTGTGTGAGCAGCATAAATTCAGTGTTAAACAAATTTTAATGGAAAACATGTTCATTATGTGACTTTCTCCTAATCAAGCCAATCTTTTTAACATCTATCTGTCCATCCATCTATCTATTTTGACTGGGTTAGTTCCATTATGCCAGTAGCTTCTTTTCTGGAGAAACAAGGTAATATTCATACAGACTAGGTATTCATACTAACTAGGGGAAATTTGGGTAGGGCACCAGTAGAATCTCCTGTTCTTTTTTGATGACTGCTGCAGGATATTTTACATCTACCTAAGGTACCAACAATGTAGGGGGATGTGACCTTGGTTTAATGTCTCATAAAAAGCATGGCATAGTCAAGACAGCAGCACCATCTTATGTTATACCACAGTGTCAGTAATGAAAAGGTGAAACCAAGTACCTTGGAGAGGGAAACAGAAACCACAGCTCTCAAATCTCCCAGTGAAAAAGATGAATGCCCTACCTGTTCAGCCACTGACATTGGCAGTTGACAAAAAACATTACAGTAGCATTTTTTTAATTATTATTACATAGACTCTCCCTTTTTTATTTGTTTTGTCTGTACAGATCCATATTCTAACAGGTACTTTCAGACTGCTAAGCAGCAATGTATGATTCTGCTACCACATGTACATTGTTTAAAATAGGTGGGCTTTGCATACACTTTAGTTGGTCTCATGATTCATAGGAAGGATTTTTATATGAGACACCAGTAGTCTGGGCTTCATTAATAACATGGACAGTAGATTGGATTGCTTTCTAGAGGAAGGGAATGAATGATTGGAAACTGATCATACTTTCTGGAGGAATAGAACGACTTCACACTGCACACCTACCATATTGGGTTCCCTATTATGCCGTCTCAGACGCAGGTTGATGAATGCATCTTTGTTGAGCAGAAAAGCGCAAAAAGGCAAAATAGCGAAGCGGCTTTCCAGCGAATTCTTTCCCTGGGAAAGAATTTGTTTGGCCGCTTTCGCTACTTTGCCTTTTCGGCACTGTAATGCGATCTCAGAGTTGGTATATTTAAATTGGGGGGTGTGGGGGGCACAGCCACTCACGTTGGGGGGTGAAGCCCCCCACCTTAAGTAATGTTTTACTGTTTTTAATTTTTTTTTTGTTTCGGAACAGAGATTATTTTCCATTGGAAAATAATTGCTGTTCTGAAGTTTCACTTACATGGGGTCTGTTATCTGTCGTTCGCTCTTCTGAGTGTGCGATATGATAATATAGATCCCCATATTGCAGTATTGCAAGTCAAAAAAGAAATTAAAGTAAAATAGTTGTGGGTAATAAAGAGGAAAACTGACCTTCCACCATGTCAGATACTTCAGTTGTCTGATCAAGAATACAGCCTTAGTCATGCAATTCAAGCCGTAAGCTAAAGGGTATGATTTCGTCTGGTGATAGCTTCTATATACTCTCTTAAATATGTCTGTGCACTGTGTGAGAAACCTGCACTTACTGACAAGGCAGTCCACTTTTTGATTTTGTGCTGGTACAGAATATCAGACTAGAGTCTGGATGAAGTAAAGAAAGGTCAAAATAAAATACCTGACATGCTTGCAATATAAATATATATATATATATATATATATATATATATATATATATATATGTATATATATATATATACACACACACACACACACACACACACACACACACACACACACACACACACACACACACACACACACATAAAACACCTCAGAAATTAAACTGAGGCTTGACAAAAAGATCAGCCAAGAGCTTACAAATTAATACCTTGTAAGAGCAGAGCAACAGAAAGGTCTCTATAAACTATAGTTATTTTACAGTAAATCTGAGGGAAAGGAAACCAAAGATCAACAACTTTAAGAAAAGGGTTTAGGGTTACCTAGTCTGTGGCTGCTTAGGTACAACTGCCTGACCCAACAGAATACTCTTAATTCCTCATCTACATTTTGCTTTCTATTCTTTATCACTTCCTGCCTGCTTTCTAGTCATATCTCCCTCACCACCTCTCTCTTTTAATCCCAGCCATAAATATAAAATTGTAATTTGACATTTTAAACCTCACTGCATATGCCAATTTGCCATGTATTAATACATAATGACCCTATATTTTACTTATTGCAGTTTCAGTCAAGTATAGCTGCCTTTCAGGTATTATATGTTCATATTTTAATTTTAAGCTTTACAGTTTTCTCTGTTGTATAAAACTACCTGTTTTGTAACTGGAGATTTTCTCCCCATGCCTCTGCTGAACAGGGGCTACTACAACTCAGTTGGACTACAAAAGCAATAAATAAATAAATAAATAAAATATAAATAAAAATAAAAGTCCTTCATTTGAAGAGAAAGCCCTAATTTTGGCTCAAACTTTTGCTGTCACTCCCAAAAATAGGACATTTTTTTTAAATTCCAAATTCCAGGCTAATAATAATAGATTTTAAAATGTGTACATAATATATGGCCTTTTCACTCATTATTTTTTGCTATCCCCTAATTCGAAGGATAACGGTTGAGAGATATGCCTAGAACATATTACTACCAAACTGACGAAACAGTTCCTCATCTGCTCAGTATCCTCAAACCCACCTGAAAAGGCTTGTACAATTGCATCAAAAAGGCAAAATACACAGAAAACTAGCAGAATGCCAGGAATTTAATGTTTATATGTCAACTATACAGACAAAGAAGAAATATTGCAATGAAGTTATACATCAGAACGGAACTGAACTGCTGACAATGCAAGTTTTATGAGTTTCAGCATAGGTATATAGTGATGCTACAGGACAAAATATCTAGAGAAAAAGAAGTCACTAAACTTTGCATCTTTTGAGTCAACAGACTATCTCACACCTGTACCCAAAACTCAGCTAGGGCTCAGCAATCTTCATCATAGTGACACGTATTGCAAGTTACAGTCATGAGCATTCATGATATGAAATAAATAATATAAAAGACATGCATTCACAGAGACAAATGGATCAATATGTATACTTTGTCTTCGAAAACTTCCACTACCTTCAGTTTCCCTTTGTGTTGTTAAGGTTGGGATAGGTAAACTTTTTCCTTCACTTCTCCTCAACTGACCATTATCTGCCACTAATTCAACTCCTTATTCACTCATTCATTAGGTCTCTTAGACCCACCTTAACCAACCTGGTGTTCAATCAAACCCATGTCTGGGACTAGTGAGGAGATTAAGGATGCTGGTACAGCACCATACTGGTGTGAGGAAGTTTGGACTGTCCCCCTCCCACCCTGCAGCCTTGCAAGCTCCACAATCTCAAGTCAAACCTCCTTCACCTCTACATCTAGATTTTACTCTGTTTTAACTAAGAATGTTGTATATACTTATTGTCATGTTCATTTTTACCTTATTCTTCTGTAAACTGTATACTGTATTACTCGTTTTTTATGGTGCTTAAATTGTTTAATGTTCATATGGAGCTTTTCTCTGCAGGACTCCATTGAATATGGGCTCTTCCAAGCCCAATGGACTATCCTAGTAAACAAACTGTAAAATAAATAATAAAAAATAAAAGGAGGTGTACGTGCACTCTCATGCATGACCAACTTCCTGTCCAAGTGGTGTATACCTTGCATTTCAGTGCTTTCTAGGCTCTGAATGATAATATTACAGAGCCTAGGCAGCCTGCCTACCCCCTAGATGGAGGTCTAGCATTGTCCTCTTACTCTCATCCACCCTCTGATTGGTCTCTCTGCCCCCCCATGCCACTAATCGAACATGGATTATTTGGGGCACACTAAGAGGCTTATCCATTCATACCATGAGGCATAATTGCAGTAATCCTCCCTTAACTTCAAACAGTCACAGGTTTTCTGATTTATTGCCACCAGTGACCATAAGTAAGTTCCTTGATTGGTAGTGTGACCTGTAGCAGGCTAACAACAGAGCAGCTCTCTTATGTATTATTTGCTAGGTTGGAATAAATGAAATCCTCCCTTTAACTTCAAGCAGACAAGACCACAGGTTTTGTCCTTATTTAGTGCCATAGATGACCAGCATTAGCTTCTTTGAATGATACTAAAAGCTTCAGTGCCCTGACTGCAGAGCAGCTTCCTCACTGATCAGTTGCTAGATAGTGTGGCCATTCCTTTTAATAGTCTCTTGCAAGCATGATTGATTCATGGTAAGGGAGGGGATTTGTCTGGATAGGGGAGTAACTAATAAGCAAAGAGAAAGTACCTTAGATACCTAACCCCGTTTGCATTTCTGAGTACTAGGCAATAGTGGGGGGAATGTGTGATAATGGGAGAGCAAATGTGGCTACTTTATTGTAGCAGTGCGTTACTTATTGTTTTCTCTTATTTGAGTTGCATTAATGTTAGTAAAAATGGGAGAAGTGTACGATAGACTAGACCATTGATAAGATCTTGCAATGTTTTGTGAGAGTGTGCTGTGAAAAGTTCGTAGGATTCGTAAAAAAGATCTGATTTTTGATTTATTATAATATTTTGACTATGAATATCAAATTACAGTTCATCATCAATGGAAAATCCTAGCAGTTTGATATACGAGATAATTTCCAACTGAATATTTTCATTGGAAGCAATTGATAAATTGGACTTCTGATCTACTACAGTCTTAGGTGTAGAGCATTGTTTCTTTTTTGTTACGATTAAAGAATAGTTTGAAGTGTGAGAGCTAATCCTTAATAGGGGAGAGGGATTCCTGGGTCATATTTCACTCTTTGCCTAAAGAATAAGCACTATAGATTACAGATACGCCTGTACGTCTGAAATGAGGAGTCATGAAGTAAGAGTAGCAGGATGTATGTCCAAATCCAGACCAGTAACAAGTGGTGTGCCTCAGGGCTCTGTCCTGGGGCCCCTCCTGTTTGACATATACTTCTCAGAAGTACAGGCAAGCACGGAAGGGCTGTGGCTGACTATGTTTGTGGACGACTGCAAACTGGGTGCTATAATAGAGTCTCCGGCCAACATGGAGATCCTCCAGAAGGGCCTAAGTGAGACTGATGCATGGTGTCAAACCCATGGTCTCAAGCTAAATGCAAAAAAATGCGTAGTAATCCCCTTTGGATAAAAACAGAGTACCCGCAAACTACAACATAGGAGGTAATCCCCTGAAATCTGAAGAAGGAATAAGGGATCTAGGGACCCAAGTAGATAGCTTTCCTTTGATAACCATGTTGCTAAAGTGGTTAGAAAATCCTTCTATGTGACCCATCTGATCATGAAAGGGTTCGCATCAAGATCTAAGGATGTAATGGTGCCCTTCTACTCTTCCCTCATCAGACCCATTATTGAGTACAATGCACCAATTGGAATGTACCTGGCTAGACATCTCCAGCAGCTGGAGAGACCACAGAGGTACCTAACCAAGAGGATAATTGGCCTCAAACAGTTGCCTTATGCAGCATGATTGAAAAAGCTAAGACTGTTCTCTGTGGCATACTGCTTTCTCAGAGGCGATCTCTGTCTAACATACAGAGCCATGTCCAACCCAGAATTATTGAACATGCTCCATCTTAGCAAAACCAAATCTACTCAAGCTATACGGTCTAGGGATATAAACCTCAACACAACAATGAATAGAACATGCTGGATGGATAGATTCCCTTCGCAGAGACTTCCCTTACTATGGAACGGGTCCCGATCTACATAAGACAGAGCCCCTCACTATCACTCTTCAAGAAGAACCTTGATGAGTGGATGGGTAACAGAAAGTTCACACCAGGGATCACACCAACAGCACTACTAGATAGGGGCCAAGGGTACTAGCTGCTAGTACAAGGGTCTAGGGAACTACTAAAGGGACGGTGAATACCGCACAATGTGGCTGGGCCCAGTACCAACCTATGAACCTATGTTTGTTCATACGTCACATTTTCCAAGCTTTTTCAGATTGTCTCCTTGAATACTTGGTTGTGAATTTTAGCCAAGGAGCTGGATTGAACTTTATTATTTTATTTTTGAGTGGGGCAAGGTTATTAAGTAGGTTGAGAAGCATATTATTAAATGTGAGAACTGCTTGGTCTAGTGGAAGATGTTCAAGTACACTCCAATTTACACTTGATAATAAAGAGATGAAGATTTTAAGGTCAAAGTTTTTAACATTTCTAAAATAAGAGAAGTTAGAGAGTTTCTGTTTAGTGGTTCTTTGCCAAGTGGAATGGTGTTTGCTTAATATGTCTGGTAGGACACCTGTGCTAATTATTTTTTCTGGGAGTTTGTTAGTATATAGTCTAGGAGTGTAAATTTATTTGCAGAGTTACTAAACATTGTGGGGAGTTTATTAACTAACTAAATTGGAACAAATTGATTAAGGCAGGAGTGGAGTCTTTAGTGACTGTATTCCAGTCAAGATTAAAGTCACCAGGGAAGAATGTTTCTTTGTTAGTATTACAGTGAAATAAAAACCAATAAAAACATTTGAGATATGACAACAAGTAGCTTAAATATTACACGTATGTATTACAGCAGGTATTACAACAACACCACACTTTGTAAGAAAAGTGACTTCAGTGGGACTGAGGAAGTCCTGTTTTTTCCATTATATGTGATCTACCCAAGAAGGACAGACAGACAGAGAAAGAGAGAGAGAGAGAGAGATGAACAGTTAAAAAACCATTTGCAAGAAGCAGAAAAGGTCTGCTATCTTGGATAAGGGAACTCTATTAGTGAAGTAGGACAGAGCAAATTCTTTACATACTACAACTTTGAACGAGGAAGAGCCCTATTAAAAAGAAACACTAAATGAATAACCTGAATTTTAAAGATGCTGGTAAGGCAGAAGGAAAAAAACTTCAGCTATTGTGAAGTATTATGAATGACAAATAAAATGATGTACAGTATTGAGGATGCTTAAGTGCTTTACAAGTATAATTTGCATGCCTATGAATTGTCTCTGTCTTCCAGGAATGTAAGTAAGCAATTTATTGCAGTAGTGAACTCTGATGGTACATGCATTGCATTGGTGCAGGAACCCCCCATTCACTTACACACACACACACACACGCACACACGCACGCACACACACACACACACAATATATATATATATATATATATATATATATATATATATATATATATATATATATATATATATATATATATATATATATATAGACATACACACAACACACAC
The DNA here is from genome assembly GCF_019279795.1 of Protopterus annectens. NCBI lineage: Eukaryota > Metazoa > Chordata > Ceratodontiformes > Protopteridae > Protopterus > Protopterus annectens. The sequence continues at coordinate 424,570,335 of NC_056742.1, forward strand.
ACACAAACAAACATCATGGGTTCTTATAGTTGGTCAGTAATGCCAGACATTAGAGTTTCTTTCTCCTTAGTATTTGTAAAGTACATTGTGATGCTGACCTGTTGTCTATTAACTTTTTAAGTGACTTTGAGTCATATATAAAAAGGAAACTACCTGTTGTCAATTAATGTTACTTCTGGCATTCTCCTGAACCCTCCACCCCCATGACACATTAATCTCTCTCAACTATTGTCTGTCCCCGATTTTTCAGGATGCTTCCCCTGTTGGCTTTCATAGGTACCCTGTACCTTGTAACTAAAGAACCCTTACAATCATTCAGTAATGCCAGAGATTAGAGTTTTCTATTCTTATTATGTCAAAATAACACACTGTTACACTGATAGTGCAGCAGGCTAATGCTGCTGCTGCTCTGTGTCACAGAAGAAATGTTTAAATCCTTTTCCCCACTCTCACTTTAATATTTTTTAAGACATAGGTAACACTGTTCAGGATTCCTGGTGTCTAGCTGTGGCTCACATGACTGATATCCTCTATGTGAGATGCAAATATATATATTTTTAATCTTTTTTTACTGCCTTTAGATCATGCTATATAGACTATGCCTGATTTTAATATTCTCCCCACACACATATTTCATGCTGCAAAAGCTTGTTCTATTTTTTTAACTGTCTTTTAAGCATGCTATAAAGAATCTTTCTTGCCATCTAATGTAGCCTCCACCAATGTTGCAGGATTTGCTCGATAGTCTAGGGGAATGTTTATTAATTACAGCTTCCCTCACACATATTTTCCCACATTCATGCTTACATAAATTCACACACACACACACACACACACACACACACACACACACACACACACACACACACACACACACACACACACACACACACACACACACACACACACACACACACACTAACACAACAGCCCCCATTTCACTAAAGGACAAACTCACATATCCACTCATACACACACAAACACAAATCTACCCTGACCACAAGTAACTTCCCTCCTTTGACATCCCAGGAAAAAAACACACACACATGCACATATACTGACAGAAACCCACCCACATGCAGCCCCTCAAAAACATACATATATAAATAACCTAAAGCTATCTGTCTGCTAAACTCCATGGCTCTTACCTGTAAAATGATAGGTGCACAGAAGCTTTTGGTGATGTTCATTAACACTAGTGGCCAATGCGCCTTACACAGCAGTGATTCTCTGAATTTCACAGGTTTTGCATGCATTTCCAGGGAAGATCACATGGTTAATTAGCATACACTACCCCCAGAATGACTCATTAGTAATTAATATGATTGCTTACAGAGCCCACCACGGTTATGCACGTCATCATGCTAAAGCACTGTGGTAGTGCTATCTCTGAATCAGACATGGTTACCGCTTTGTTTTTAACAGCAAACCTATTCTTTAAGTAGTTGTTTGTTTATTTATTTACTCATTTCTTTGGAGAACTAAGATCTCAAGACAGATTTTTCCCTCTCTCTTTTTTAACTCGGTCAGTTAATTTGGAATTTCGTGTAAGAAACTTAACACAAGTGGCACTTGCCACACTCTGGAGATAAATTTAGAATCCCAGATTGAGCTCCTTGTGAGTCCTGCTGTTTGGGAAAGATAAGAGGAAAAAGAGTTGATAAAAAAGCAGAAAGCAAAGAACAGATCACTGTGGAGCACCACGAGTGATGGAGTAATCTGAGGAAGAATCGGTGTTGATCTTCACTGGCGAATTCTTACTTCATTTGTTATGGCAGCTGATGAGCCATTACATCAGGAGGCACTAAAACAAGAGGAAGGAGAAATGTACAATAAACATATACCACAATAAGGCCGCGGAATTCAGAAATAATCAGCTAGCCACAGCAGGTGTTTCGTACATACTCTTCAAGACTTAAATCTATGTTAATCATCAAAGTATAGGCCAAGATGGCAATGTGGATTTTTGATGCTACCTGAATTTGTATTGGTATTTTTAATTAAAAATTGGAGTAAAAGAAAAGGAAGCAGATGAAAAGATTTGACACTACTGAAAATTAACAGTACTGAGCTCATTGTCTCCTAATTAAAGGTGTGTTAAACAAGCTAGAGGTTTCTAGGCTAATCTAGATGGTTATCTAGCAAACAAAAATTTGTTGCTATAGCCTACCCACATCTATATAATAACATTGACAGCTTAGGTTGTTGAATCCAAAATCAACACCTAAGCGTTGAAAGTTAAAAACAGTGAACGGCTAAATCATCAAATTCTTTCCTAGGGAAAGAATTCACTTGGCCGTCCGCAAACAAAATAAACAAACACACCCAAACATAGTGGGGGGCTGTGCCTCCCACACCTCCCCTAACTAAATATACCAATTCTAACACCATTCTACATTGGGGAAAGGGCAAATCCCTGAGAATGGCAATGCAAACGAAAGAATTTGATGATGTGGCCATTTTCTGTTTTAAGTGTTCGATGCTTAGGTGTTGATGAATATACATTCGACAACCTAAGCTGTTAATAAATCAATAGGGAACCACCTAGCCTAAGGGTAAACACTGTACAATTCAATATAGAGGCTCAACATTTACATAAATTAAAAGGAAATTACATGAACAATAAAACATAGTTAAATTAATCTAATATGATGTTTAGCTAAAATAACACAAGTTACCTCATTAGACTAGTTTCCGTTGTTTTAGGACAAATGCATATCAAATGAAAACGGCACAATTAAGCAACTGCATTATAAAGAGTCAACAAACTATTTGGAGAGCATTTCAAAACTAAAAATAGTAATAGTGCAGATGGTTAATGATCTTAGCTGCTATTCTGTTATTGAGCTGCTTTCTATAGTCCAGGGTATGGGGTTTTATTCCTTCTCCCTCTGTTTGCCTATTGTGTGACCACGACCAGGTCATTTAACCAGACAGTGCTTCCAGGTCACTCGTAAAATGACACTTGTATCCATTTGACTTACCTGGTTAACAAATGTATTTGAAAAGTGATGATGCATAGCCAGATCATACGGAAATGAGTGAAAAGTATTAGAAAGGGAAAATACAGACAAACAAGTAATTTAAAAGAAATACACTACCATTGTAATCTAAAAGGAATATGCAACAAACACGGAAGATTCATTGTTATTGTTGTTGTTGTTATTAAAGATTTTTGGAACAGATATTCAAAATAAAAAGTGATTGAGAGTGAAATGAGTATGGGATGGAGTGGTGAATTCCTATCACCTGCTTATGAAAATATAAAAAAATTTAACTCCAAGAAAAATCTCAAAATTTGGACTCTGACGGGACTTCCTTTAAGAGCCATTTGTTCTAAAGTTAGTTATTTTCTTACAAGTTGAAAAAAGATCTAGTTTTGAGTATCATCAGATAATGGTGAATGCTGAAGTCAGTTATGTAATCAAATAGTCTCGGTATTGCAATAATCAGTACCAAATTGTATAATAAGTTTTCTGCACTAACCTGCCCAGTTTTAGTTGCCCAGTAACTACATTATGAACTGCTGCTTATGTAGGTCATTAGCAAATTTCCAGCGTAACCCTGGGTTTCCAGTATAAGTGTTAGACATACATGGTCAAAGCAGTGTAGCAGCTGTAATGCTGATATGCAGCAGGTGTCATTTGTTTGGCTATACCACTGTCATGAGAGTGATTACTAATCTCAGTACCCATTCTGATTCTAGAATCCCTTTTCCTAATCAAAGATCAATATCACAATTACAGAGGCTAGTAGTAACACAGTGTTTTCTTTATATTCAGCTATTCACTGCTATCCTCACACAATCAGCGTTTTGAATTACATGGAATATTGATGGACTAGGTATTTGTGTACACATTTTACTAATGAGCTTCTGTATAATAGAAGCTAGCAACATTTCTGTATGTCTGTTATATCTGTTGGTATCACCAGTTTCCAATTTAGTAAAACAAAAATATGTTTGCACCTTTAATAAAATGGTTTATGAATTCCCACATATGAACCATATAGGTTTAAACTGTAATTTAGGAATAAGGTTATATGCCCAAAAGGCAAGGTGCTAGTGTTTTTTTTAATCCAGCATCCATGCTTGAATTTCAGTGTATCCTTTGTATGATCATTTTAGGAAATTATTTTATTCCTCAAACATAGCTTAACATTTAGCAAAATATGCAAACGTATGATTTCTTTCAACACGAACCCTGCAACACATCAGTGCTTAGTGACTTTTTTCCTGATAACTTTTTGATAACATCAACTATCAGCTTCCTATCAGAGAGATAGCTTTCAATATGCTTCACTATTTCATCCCCCACCGTCAAAATCCATAACTTTCCTGTGTGATACATTGTCAATGCATTGCTAAAATCTGGAGAAGCCAAGTCCAGTTATTAACATAGAAACTTTCCTTGGAAGCAATCCTTGTTAGCACCCATGTTCAAATGAATTGAGAATCACTCATTCTAGGATGAACACTCAATGAACATTCAAATGAAAAAGCATAACAAAAACAATAGCCTGTCAATTTTTCACATCTGTAGGGTATAAAAAAGTTGAAATGCAGTGTGCTGTTTGAAAAATGGGGGAAAGAGATCTGTAACCACTATTAAATGTGTGGTATACAGATAATGAGTTAAGTTAACAAAATAAAAAAACAAGCCAGGTAGTGAAGAAGTCCAGAGGTGCATGTAAGATTGTTATAACAGGAAATAAATAAAGGGTAATAGCCTTGACAGTTATTTTAATGATGGTGAAGTGGATGCTTAAAATATGGAAAAATAAGTAACACATCAGACTTCCCACAGAGCTGTGATTGTGTGAGCAGTTTTGTTAAGGATGGACCTGAACTTGATAGCTGAAATATACAAACACAAGTCATAAAAAACAGGTACAACTAAAATGATGTGAGACGATAATGACATTTGTTCAATTTTCTTCCTCTGAGAATTGTGGGTATCTTCACAGCTAGAGTTATAAGAAACAAATTAATGCAGTAGATCATTATTCAAATTGTAGGAAAAGATGGAGTTATTCCCCTAGAAGTATTTGTATATAATTCATTTCCTTCTCTTTCACATATAACTTATTCTTTTTTCCAAGCACCTTCTCTCAAAATTGGAAACCAACAATAGTCTGCTTCTTGCTCAAAAAATCCAAAACTAACTCAACTGCTCATTAAAACCAATTTTTCTTCTACCATTTGTTGGGCAAATTCTTGAAAAATGAATAATTTCCCAAACTTGTGAATAATCTCCAAAAATATATTGTACTTTCAAGGTACAAACATGGGTTTAGGAACAGCAGAAGTATTATGACAGCTCTATGGTCATTGATCAGTGAATTAGTCCAAAATTCTGTTAAATGAAACCTCTTCTCAGCAGGTCTTCATCACCTCCCTTTAGCAACAGCATGAAGAACAGAGTCTGGTCAAAGGATTACTAAACCAGTTCAATAATTGATTCTTCTGTATAAAAAACATATCCCCACTCCCAATTCACCTTCTTGACTCAAAAGTAAAAGAGGATTCCAAACTATGTCTGATTCTCTTATTTCTATTCATTACTTTACCACCCCTTTCTACTTACATGCACTCCTAAACCAGCATCCATTAAAGAAATAGTTAACACCCTCTTAAAAGTACATAATTAAAACAACAATTAAATAATACAACACAAATACCATAAGAAATTCTGCCATAACCCTTTAAAATAATCCCAAAGAAAATTTAACACAAAAGAAAGAAAAGTGTTGGAATAATAAATTATTTCCTATTATGAAAGAAAGATATACAGAAAATTTAAAATTCTACACTTTCAAAAATACAACTATCTCAATAATTGACTTTGATTGGTAGAACTTGCAAACTTCATGCTACCAAATTCCTAATGTACTTAAATTGTACATCCCAAGAAGCCATCAAGTATTTAATTTTATAGACAACTACATTTAAAATCTTATATCTCCAGTTTCAGTTACTTCATTTTTTCCATGTAAGAAACTGTCAGAACTACTTGCTGAGTGCTATTATTATTATTGTTTAACATAAAAATCCTGATAAGATCCAATAAAACCAAACTCTTCTCACTTTTTCTCCTGTGTAATTTAACTTTTCTGCACAACTAATACTACAGTTTAACTTAAAATATATTTTATTTTTATTTATTTATTTAACATTTGTTTACCAGGAAAGAAGTCTGACTGGACACATGTTCTTTTTCAGCGGAGGCCTGGTGAGAAAAGCTCCATGAGTAACAGTAAATTTTAATGCATGAATTACAATAATCAGTAAAGTATAGAGTAAACAAAATCTAGTATACATAAGAAAATACAAATTTGTTACATCATTACAACAAAACCTAGGCTTTGAACATAGCTAATATTATTTTTGAAGTATGACATATGTCAAGATATGAGGTTTAGATGGGCCGGTAGGAATAAAATATTAAACACTGGGGAAGAAGTTGGATATGGTTGGGGTATACTGTGATTTATCAGAGCATTCACGAGGGATTAGTACAGGAACATAACCACTTATATGCTGCTTTATTCTGTCCTATTCACATGTTCAACAATGCTCATACATATGCACATATAAATTGCCTTTTAACACCAGCAGTTATCTACTCCTCTGATACACATATACAGTGTGCAATTAAAATATTGCACAATTCCCTAATTTTCATTAGTTGATGATGTTTCTATTCTACTAAACCTGCTTCTATCCGGAATGTACTATAATTCTCCCCAGTCTCCCAATAACTTGTACTCTAATATGATACTTTTTACCATCTTCAGACAGACAGCCTTTATGCTAAATGTATCTTTTATGCTTTTCTCAAGACTTTAGTTTCTTGACTTTCTATGCCAAAACTGCCAATATACCCTCAACATGACAAATGTGTTAACAACTTAAACATTTAATTCCCTACATCATTAGAGCTCACACATTCAGCAAACTATTACAGAAGCAACATCAAATGTACTCATCTTCATTTATTACTAGTCTCAGATGATGTTCACACCATCCCTGGGCAGCCATCTATTGCTAAGAATAGCATTTAAACTTCATCTCTTAATTTAATATGTTGATTTCTACAAAAACTATTCAAACCTCCCATCTTTATTTTGGTCTCCTAAACTGCCATGGTGTAAAGAGTAAATTTGACCAAATACTTACATCCTTACATCACAATAGTCTTGCCGTTTTGCTGTCTGTTAAATGAAGCTAAAGCCAGTAACAAAAATATACATCCTTACTTCCTCAGCTATAATACAATGTTTTGAGTAGCCAGAGACATGAACAGGAGATTGTTTGCTTATAGCTAAACATTACATAGACGACAATATCATTGCAACATCTTCAACAATCAATTAAGATGGATCAGATTCAATCTTAATTAATGTCCTTCTACTCAAAAAGTAGTGCTGACAATGACTGTTATCCATGTTCTTCTGCCAGTCCAAAATTCAGCCTTCATATACATGTTAGCCACGCTATCCGCAACTATGGGAAAGAAAAAGAACTAAAAATGTATTTATACCGTGTCGCTTTAGTTTAATCTTCTTTAGCTCTAACATTAATGATCTAAATAGTTTGTTGTTTAAGCTCAGACTGTTTCAGATAAGAGGAGAACCAAATAAACATAATTATAAAACCATTCACTTCTTGATTTATTAATTACTAATCAACTAACAAAATTAACTGTTTTGAAATACCAGCACCCAACATTAGTGAATACTGTGCACCACATTCAGACACAGAATTGCTGGAGATTTCTTAAGCTATCTCATCTGAAATCACATTTCAAATTATCATACAAAATATCAATAAAGGTGTAAACAAATTTAAATAGATTATGATAATAGTGCATCCATTATACTTAATGCACAGCTAACTCTCCAAAATCATGTTCTTCATTAAAAATGCCTTCACAAATTTATAATTTTATCACTTATGTCAAGTGAATTATACTTCCTAGTTAAACTATGAGACTCTGTCTGGACAACTTGCAAAATTCCCCAAGAAATCACAATACTCATGCTTCACTGTATAACCAAGCTAAGAAATCCATCACATATCTTAAAACAATATCCATCACATATCTTATATATAACAATATATACATGCAGTCTGCAAACAGCATTTTAAATCCTCAGGAAATACTAGAAAAAATACATAATCTATCTGGTTGATCAGAGGCAAGCAATCCAATGCGATATCCTGCCACCAAATAATTGATTTGTTATCGCCTTTCACATGTACCCCAAAACCAGCTATTCCCTAGCCCCTCCCTTGGAATCTTACCTATCCCATTTCTGTGCTTAAAAGGTCTTCTATCAAGAAATAAACAGAAATGAAATAACTGTATCCATTTGCCTGTGAATAAAACCCACAACTACCTGTCATATCATTTAGATAAACTGTGTGAGAAGGCAGTATACAATTAGGTCACTGACTACCTTTATCAGTAAAACAGTCTATCCATCAATCCACATGCTTTCATAAAAGGCAGAGGTATCAAAACAACTTTATTTACACTTTACTATTCAAACTGTTTCTTGACAGATGCAGTATTCAAATCTTTGCTAGCATAAATCACAACCTTCTGCTAAATTTTCTTTCTGATTCCAGTTTCATTTTATTCACAATAAGCTGATTCTCAAGCCACCTCTCAGAAATAAATTTTACTGCCCATGTTAACAGTACTTTCTTTTCCCCAAAAGTATTTCCATTGGTGTACCTCAACGTTTTATTATATACCTCAATCTCCTCAACATTTTTAGTAATCACATTCCTGTATATCTCAGACCTGAAAACTTTATTCTATATGCTGATGATCTTACATTCATTGAATCACCTCATCAGCACAAAACAATTGTTGACAACTTTAAAATATTTGTCAGATAATTAGGGGACAATGTTTAGTGTGTTCATAAGTCCGCAATTTTCACAACCACTTTGCCTTTACATATTGAAGCCAGCTGTGGCCTTTTCAGGCTCCAGTTATGGTTGTACATCCATAGCATTTATGAACTAGGATTAACAGATGTTTTAATGGAGGGGTACCAAATAACCTAATCACATGATCGGTCGCATTGTCTGATCCAGGATTGCTAGCTATTTAATGTTTATAACTCTGTTATTTAATTAATTTTAACTGTTAGAGGATACTTCTTATTTCTTTCCATTGTGGAAATAATGTAGTTCTTATTTCAAAATATCGTATTGAAAAAAATTATTAATACATTGCTGTAATGTTGCAGTAATCACTTTGTTATTATTATCTATCAGAACAGTGCTTGTTGTTTACTTTGTCTTTTACTTATCCTTATATATTTACATTTTTTCTCTGTTTTATGTCCAATGCCATTTAAATTTTTATTATTTATTTTTCTTCACTTCCATGATACTAAGCTGCATTTTGTTTTTATTCAGTTTGCATGTCTAGATTTTAGCTTAATTTCTAACCTATTATTTTATCCAATAATTTCCATAAGCTTCTGAGATAACACTCTTCCTTTAGATACAATTCTAAAGTTTCATAATTGTGAGTATTTTTGAAAGATGTTTCTTAATATTGACCTTAATCCAATAATTCAGTGTTGTAGTGTTTATAAACAACAAGGGTCCTCCTCATTTTATTGTTATAGTTAGAAGAATTTAGTTGGTTGCAACCACTTTAGGATAGCAAAACACTTGATCATAAACCACCTCAAAGTGTGAGTTCAAACAAATAAAAACAAAAATATGTGTTTCAGGTGAGTGGCTTTGTCCCTTTGAAAGTGTAGATCTGCTGTATTCCTTATTTAATATAACAAACAAATGGTGGATGTACCTGTAGAAAAGTTATGCAGCAACATCAGAAAAACGGGGATTAAATAGACTTGGCTATAGACTATCAGGCTACAGTGAAATTGCACACAATGTGACATGAGTTCCATGATTTCTAGTTAAGACTATGTGGTTCATTTTAGACCTTTATATATCCTGAATAAACAAAAATCTGGTTAAATGTTATTTTAAAGAGTGAATAATAAACATTTTATTGCATATTGTTTGATTAATAAATATAAGAAAAAGAGAGTGGAAGGAGGAGATATAAGAACTCTGGAAATGGAAAGAATAAGAACTACAGTTCGATAATGAACTCTCATAAATATGGTGTTTAATTTATAAATATAGTAATTTTATTAAATTATGTATTTCATTCCAATCTAATGTGAATATAAATTGCAGTATCTGGCAATGATAAAGATATGTGATATAATTATCAAAAAGTTCACTTCAAACTGAGCAGAAAACACTACAAAGTAAACGATATAGCCTGACATTGCATAAAGCAAATTTACACAGATTAAACGATATGCCACAGAGTATAGCTGGAGTTTTTTTAGATGGTCGGCATATGGCATCTGCTTTAAGCCTGTGATTTTTTTAGTGAGGTATTTATGTGGCCTTTCCAGCTGTTGCAGATGTCTCGTGAGGTACATACCAAATGGGGCATTATACTCTATAATGGGTCTAATGAGGGATGAGTTCAGTGGGACAATGACCTCCTTTTTTCTGGATGAAAAGCCCTTAGTGATGAGGTGTGCCATGTAGAAGGATTTCCTGACTGTTGTGGCGATGTGGTTATCGAAAGAGAGACCACTGCCCACTTGTGTCCCTAAGTCTCTCATCACACTTTCAATGTTTAGTGTCCTGCCACCTATGTGCTAGTTCATGGGTACATGTTTTTTTCCAAAGGAGATAACTATACATTTCTTGGCATTAGGCTTGAGCCCATGGCTCTGGCACCAGGCATCTGTTTCTGTAAGGCCCTTTTGTAGAATATCCACATCATTTGGGGACTCAAAAATGGCTCCCAGTTTGCAGTCATCTGCAAACTTTGTTAGCCAGAGTGCCTTAGTGTTGGCTTGTACTTCAGAGAAGTAGATGCCAAACAAGAGTGGTCCCAGGACTGAACCCTGAGGTGCTCCACTTGTCACTTGTCTGGAGCTGGATTTGGAGTCGGCTACTTTTACAGTCTGGGTGCTGTCAGTAAGCCAATTGGCAATCCATCGAGTGACGTAGGGATTTATGTCCAGCTTAGTAAGTTTATCTATGATTCCAGAGTGGGGGATGGTATTGAAGGCCTTGGCGAGGTCCAGATAGGCTGTGTGGACCGCCTTACCCTCATCCACAGCTCTGGAGACCGATTCAAAGAAATCAATCAGATTCAGGAGACAAGATCGGCCCTTCACAAACCCAAACTGGGTGGGGTCCAGTGTCTGGAGGTTGCTAATGTCTTTGTTTATAAGTTCCATGATAATGCATTCCATGCCCTTGCAGATCAGGATTGTCAGACTGATGGGACGGTAGTTCCCGGGATCCAAGGCGGATCATCCCTTGTGGAGCGGAATAACTGTAGCTGTGCACCACTCAGTGGGCACGAAGCCTGAGATGAGGCTACGATTAAACATGACACTTAGGTGGGGTGCCAGTTCATTTTGTAGTTCATGTAGTACACAGCCTGGGATGTCATCTGGTCCCATGGATGCTGTATTCTTAGCTTTGGATAGTGCTGTTTCTACCTGTGTGGCTGTGATTATCGGAATTTGGCAATCTTTTGGTTTTGAGATGGGCCCTTTAGGGGGTGAGAGGAGAGTGAAGTTGGCACTAAATCGATCTGCCAGGATATTGGCAATACCCTTGGGATCAGTATATTTAATGCCATTCTGTTGTAGCTCAGAGCAGATTTGAGCATTGCCATTTAGATTCTTGACATAACTATAGAAAGCCTTGTGGTTGTCTTTGGAATCTTTGGCAATTTTATTTTCGTAACTAGCTTTTGAGGATTTTATGAGGGATCTCAGCTTCTTACTGAGGCTGGTGAGGGAGTTTTTTGCATCCTGGGATTTTCCTCTTTTCTGCAACAGTTTCTTCCTTCTGTTGTATAGTTTGTTTATAGCAGGAGACCACCAGATTGGCTTCCTTTTTTTGGAGAAGAGCATCTTGGTTCTATTTGGGATGGCACAATTCATGCATGAGTGGATGTGCTCGTACAGTGCCTTAGTGTAGGATTCTGCAGTCGAACTTCCAGATCCCGTCTGCGTGGGTGTTGTGAAGTTTGTCACTTCTGACTTCAGTAGCATGAAGTTGGCTTTGGAGAAGTTTTTTAAGGAGGTTTCCTTACTGGGGGGGGTGGGGGTGGGATGTCGATGTCAAGGGTGATTTGCTTATGGTCAGACCTGACCAATGAGGGGGTGACCACTGGTGTGGAGCATCTATCTCCCATGTTGGTAATGACCAGGTCTAGGATATTGGAGCCCCTGGTGGGACAATGGATTAGTTGATCCAGGGTGTTGGAATTTATGAATTCCAAGAACCATTGGGAAAAGGAGATGGTACCCGAGTAGTTTCCCCAATTAATGGCTGGGTAGTTGAAATCACCCAGTATTAGGGTGTTTGGTTGTATCTTAATATTTTCCAGTATGTTTAGGAAGGTGTAGTGAAAATCTTGGGGTATGGTGGTGGATCTGTAGCAAGCTACAATTTGGATTGCAGTCTTGCCTAGTGTTAGTTGCACCTGGAGAATTTCAGATGTATTGTGTTGGGCAACTAGCCTGGAGGTGTGAATATGTGAAGAATTGTAGCCTGGTATTGCAGGGGTGCTCTCTGGAGCCTTGAACCAGGTCTCAGTCATTGCACAGATATCGATGTTCTCCATTTTTAGGAGTGCCTTGAGAGAGTGCATTTTGAGGTTTAGACTTCTAGCATTGAGTAGCATTACCTTCAGATTTTGCATGCTTGTATCTGTTACGGTGGTGGTTTTATCCTTTGAACCTTGCCTAAAAAAGGCACTATAGGGGTGGCAAGAGCTTTAGCCAGTAACCTGAATCCTAGGGGTGACAGGTGCAGACCATCTCTGGCAAAGCATTGTGGTTTGTCGATCATGTCTTCCCAGGCAGACAAATACTGGATCCCCTTTGAATGACACCAGAAGCTTAGCCAATTGTTGAAGTCAATCATTTTGTCCTTATACTGTGGTATCATTCTGGGCGAAGGCAGGATGCTACTCAGGGCTAGGGTCATACCTGCCTGGGTCACATGATCCAAGAGCTCTTCCATGTCTCTTTTCATGTAGTCCAGGGAGGTACATCTCAAATCATTTACTCCAGCATGGACAATGACAGAGTCGTATTTGTACTTGTTGTGGAGTGACTTGAGTGCATGCGTTATGTGGCAGATCCTGGCACCCGAGAGGCAGCTGACTGTAATTTTCTCCTTGTTCAGCCTGGTGAGTGGGACATCAGTGTGCCTGACTATAGAGTCACCTATGACTAAAGTGTTGGGTACATTGTCTTGCCTTAGGGGCTGTTGTTGGTTGGCACACTGGTGTTGTGAACTATGTGTCCCTTTGGTTGTGACTGGTGTTTGTTTGCGTTTCGGCTTCGGAGGTCCTTGTTGCTTGGGCAGGTTAATGTTAAGGGCCTCCACATATGTGGGTTTAGTGCTGTTATGTGTGGGAGTTGATGGTGTGGGTTTTGAAGGGCTATGAGTTGCTAGAGGTGTAATGCAGGTGTTAGCCTTCTCCTCTTGACTGTCTAGCACAGTCTTGACCGGAGAGAGCTTTGCTTCCAGTTTGGCTATGTAAGTGCATCTCTCGCAGGTTGTAGTGTTGGGTGGTAGGAGGAGAGGATTGTCTGTGTACATGAGACAGTTGCCGTATTGCCCCAGTATGCCCAGATTCACCAGGTGGACAGGAGAAATTACTGGAAGCTGACCCTTGGACATGCCTGTTTAGGTGCTTTTTTGTAAGGTTTAAGAGCTGTTTCCCCTTACCTTTGCAAGGTACTTTGTAATTGTAGGCTGTTTAGTGCCTATGATTAATTTCTCCTTATTGACAAGGAGAGCTGAGTGCTTGTATCAGTTTCAGGCTTCCTAGTGCTTTCCAGCAGGTTCTAGAGCAAGTGCTAGTCACAGGGGTTCAGATTTTAGTGCTACTACTGAGAAACCAGCTAGTTTTAAGGGAAAATTTGAAGAGCAGACTTTCTGGCACCTGGAATAGTTTAACTGTAGCCTCACAGTGCTGCACGATGTGAAAAATATGCAAACACACGCATTTTTAAGCCAGAAAGTTGAAAGGGATAGAAATCAGCCCAAAAAGGCTAATAAAATTACAATTTCAGAGCTGGAAACCACTGCTCTAGTGTTAGATAGGCAGTACAATGCTCACCAGTCCCACTGGTAAGCAGTAGGACTTCCCTCTACCACAGCAAGGTCTGGATAGCTCTGAGCACAGAAAATAAAGTCCTGAGACAAGCAAGGCCTGGGATAGAAAAGGTGGGAAACGAGCAAACAAGATAGTATATATATTTTTTTGTTGTTGAAACAGGCTAAACAATGCAATAATACAGTAAATAAACCCAGAAAAGGCTAACACACTCGGCTAACACACTTGAGTGTGTAGTCCTAAACAGTAAATGCAATTAAAATGCTACAAAAATTTTAAATGAAGCAAGGCAAGTGCACAACTGAAAAACGATTTAAGTGGCAGTAATACAGCAGAATAAGTAGCTAGTCTACATATACAGAGAAGTCTATATATACAGAAAAGCAGCTAAAACACACAAACACTTCAGATGCAGTGCAACCTAGAGCACTTGAGTTGTAGCAATATTAAGGCAATTACAGTTATAATAAATGCTCTAAAATATACTCTATATTTCCAAAATGTTTGAGAAGCACAGTCAAAACATAAGGAAAATCAGGCAAAAAAAAATTTTTTTTTTTTTTTAGAAAGGGAAAAAGGAGAAACAGAAGGCCTTATCAAATGTTCTCCCTGTATTAGGTAGAATGAGCTAATGACACTAGACTGGGAGGAGTGTCCCAGATCAGATTTACAGTAGGGTCGGGCAACTGCAAAGCCACCAAGTATAACACACGACACCAACAGGAAGAATTGGTGTGGACACTAAAGCTATTAGCCTACAAAGCACTAGAGAAAGCCACAAAATGAAAGTTTTTAAACAGATAAAGATTTGTAAAGATACAGAATGCTTTAACTGCAAACAAATCAGTTACCCATGCAGATTACAATAAAAGTGCTATATATAAATTGCTAGAAACAATAAACTGTATAAATAATCAAAAAAAAAACAGGATACTTATATATCTCAGCTAAGAGTTGGAGTCAACACCTCTCATCCACTCTGCTCAGTGTGTATAGACAGAAACTCTCTCAAAGTTAGGGCTTAAATACCAGAAGAACAACTTTTTTTTTTTTTTTTTTACAAAAACACAAAAGAACCAGCCCCACTAGCCTGCAGCCAATTAATACAATCTAGCCAAGGTAAAGAAAGGCTTCAGCTAATTCAAGATGGCCTGTTCATGTGCTTTGAACAATCACTGTATAAACATACAAGCCCAGAGCCAACAATTCTGAACTAGGACAAATACTAAAGCTATTAGCCTACAAAGCAGTAGAGAAAGCCACAAAATGAAAGTGCTCTGGTTTCCTCCCAAAGACATGCTGTAGGTGGATTGGACACTCCAAATTGGCCCTAGGTGTGAGTGTGTACCTTCAGTGGAAGGTTGGGTGCCGGGCTGGCAACTTGATACCGTAAAACTCCACTGCCAATCATAAGCGGACAGGTGATCCGCTGTGGTGACCCCTAACCGGGAAAAGGCGAAAGAAGAAGATCTATGCTACTTTGGGACAAAACACCATTATGTAAGAAAAGGAGGGAGTTGCTGTTTTTTTATTTATTTATTTTTTCTATGTCTGCATTTACTTGCCAAAAGATCTAGGTGTAATTGTGCCTGCAGGTATTAATTTGCTCTTTTGAACATAGATTACTCGGGGGGGGGGGGTGAATCAATGCCATTCTTTTCCAGTTTCTACAACTGCTCATTGCTGGTGAATTGACATTGGATTGGGCTCACTGTTTTATAGGCAAGAAAGAGTCTGTGAGTGCTACGGTTTAATAATGCTTTTCAGGATGAAATGCATGAGTGCTTCCAAACTGTGGTCATGATATCCTGAAAGTCACTCAGTTACCAATGGTGCTGTACAGAAAATTCATAACCATTCCATATGGATTAAAGGAGATGTTGTTCTTGCTATCCCCAGCCCTCATTCTCTATAAAGCTGAGTAACCAACTTGTATCTAATGTAACAGTTCAGGTGACCAATATGATATTACCAAGTGATGAGAAAATAAAAAAAGAATATTACTTCTACAAGTTCGTGATGACAATTTTGAAATAATTTTTCTGTTAGACTAGCAGACTAAATCTCTGAGCCCTTAATGATTTAGTTCCTGGTTACAAGGTATGAGTAATCCCCTCTTTATTTACATACCATGTGACTCTAAGTAGGTCACTTAACCAGACAGTGCTCACCAGTGCACTCCTGAAAAGAGACAATTGTGTCTAGTGGAATTATTTGTTGATAAACAGGTTAAAAAGCTATCACTATGCAACTTTTCTTGTACTATATACCTGTCTTTGACTTTATTACCGGGAAAAAGAAAATGCATTGTTGTAGAGACAGTTATATTATCTTCAATAGGCTATATATTCAGGACAGCTTAAAAAAGTAATGGTTGTAGTGACTATGTCAGTCCTTTGCTTATCTAGGATATATAATGCTGTGATGGAAGCATTTTGTATTATGAACTAAAGTGAAAATGAAAAAAAAAATTACAAAAACAATGGAGAAAAAAATAATCAGATCCACAGAGACTGGTCTCCTAGTAAAAATACCATCTACCAAAATAGCATCTGTCTTAATAGGAGTACAACACTTAAATGCAAGGAACATCATTACATGTTATAGCAAGGCAGACTGCTGTCTGTACAGGAATGCCTTTATGTATGCATCATTTAAGGTGGAACTTGTCTTTGTCTTAGGAGTACAACACTCTTAAACGCAGGGAACATCATTACATGTTATAGCAAGGCAGACTGCTGTCTGTATATGAATGCCTTTATGTATGCATCATTTAAGGTGGAACTTGTCTTTGTCTTAATAGGAGTACAACACTGTTAAACGCAGGGAACATCATTACATGTTATAGCAAGGCAGACTGCTGTCTGTATATGAATGCCTTTCTGTATGTATCATTTAAGGTGGAACTTGTCTTCATACTTACTATGAATTTGCAGAATTCTTGAGATGTAAAGTAAGGCATAGCTCATCATCTCATATGGCTGATGAGTTCTGTGCAACATTTGCACCTGTTGGGATCTTTAAGGGAACAGAAGGCTGAGGAGAATTTACGACAGAGTGACTCTCACAGAAATATATGGTAGCCCGATGAAGGCTGTGTAAGAAGGCCACAATGCTGCTTTGTTGACTAGAGATGTAGTGATTTCTGAGGTAGGAGGGTAGAAAAGTTAATTAGTTGATTAATTTGAATATAATTTCATAACTGTTTCCCATACATAGTTGCTAACAAGCAGGTAAATATTTATCTGAGTTTCTGTACTGACCAATGTTATATTAGGTATGAATATGATCTTCATTCCCTTTTTTGTATCTATCATTTTCCATGTCTGTTCATTCCAAGACTTCTTTCATCCTCTGTTCCCACCACATGCAAAGTTAGTAACTTGGCTGTATTGTATTATACCAAAAACTGTAAATGTAATATAAACATGCCACAGAGCAGTAAAAATTTGTGACTGTTAGAACTACAAGGTCCCTAGGTTTACAGGATGGGCCCCCCAAAAGAGAATATTTACATTATCATGCCACCACAGGACATATGAATTTCTGCATAAACAAATTTAAAGTGCTTTTGGATTGTCTGCAGATCCTCTGCTACAATTTTTGTTGGTCCTCTGCAGGTTCTCTGCTATAATTTTTGCTGGTCCTCTGCAAGTCCTCTGCTATTATTTTTGCTGATTTTCTGCTATGGATTTTAAAGCCGAGAGCCTGAAAGTAAAATAAATGTCACAAACTATACACAAAGGGAAATGCAGGTGTTTCTGATGAGTGACTCTTGTCATGTAGGGACACATTTGTTTATTTATCGATTGACTTTTCTTTGCCAGGAAAGTCCAGCTGGGCCAGAGATACCCATTTTCAGCAGATGCCCTGGGAGAAAAGCTCTGATAAATACCATTAGAAGTAACATAACATCAAATAACGCTCTACACTGAAAAACAGATTACACTGAATAATCAGGAAAAAAACAATAATAACTATTTATGGTCTACAATGAACAGTAAAAGGATACAAAAATATTTAGTAATACAAATACAGAAAAAAGAAATTAAATAGTAGAGAGTAAGGTGAGGATTTAAAATATGTAAATGAGGCAGAAGTAAAAAGGAGGCAACAATAGCACATAAAAGGGGTAGTAGACATTACAGTAACAGTAGGAAGAGGTAGCAGGAATAGAGATAGTAAAAAAGTAACAGTAGTGAGGCACTGTGGAAGAATGGGACTAGGAACAGAAAAAAGGTGATCAATAACAGGATTATTGTGAGGCTTGGAAAATCTAAAGAAGTCAGTGGTGTTAGCAGAGAGCTAAAGAAGTCGGCTAGGATTAGAACACTGGTTAGGGACAGAACTTTATAGACTACACATTATTAAAAAGGTACCCAGTAAAGGTACTGAAGGACTGGTGTAATATGTTAGCAACTAGTAATAGGAATAAGTAATCTGGCAACGGCGTTTGCAATACCTGGTGGTGATACATTATACAGTCTGGAAGCTGAACTTAAAAGGACTTATAATAAGTCAAGCTGTGATGGGACCAAGAAGGACATAAGTAATGTTAGCTTTTCAGGTGGTAAAAAGTACTTGATATGAGCATTGTACTTCAGGTTCCCTTGTAAGTTCAAGATGCTATATTGCAAGTCCCATAACTTTGAAAACTTAAGTTCAGTTAGGGAGAAATATTCAGTAAGTCTGAAATTGCTGTATCTTTGATAATATTCCTTTCTTCAAGGTAAAGCAATCTCTAAGTAAGTATATATATATATATATATATATATATATATATATATATATATATATAAGTAGCAACAGTTCAGGGTTAAGTATTCCCTGCAAAGAACACTTTTCAGGTGTGACAGTGAGTCCAAAGTTTGCTGTTTCTAAGTGCTTAGCGCAGTGAAATTTTCAAAGTTGCAGGATTCACAGCATACTGTCTTGAATGTCTATTATGGTGCCATATTCCTCAAAGGAAAACTATGTAAAAACTGGTCCTCCAATATTATCCTGTCATTAATAGTTACTCTAATATTACCCACCTTTAGACAAAAATTCAAGACCTCCCACAGATAATACAGAGGATCAAGGATGGGTGATTCAAGCCTCTGACTATACTCATTTTTAACAAATTTCTAAGCATCCACTAGTAGATGCTGACAAGGTTGTCTGAGAAGAAATACAAGACCAACATAGATTTCTGAAAGAAAGAGAAGTACATCATCAGCAGTGAGGCAGTTATACTGAAACTCTGTCCTACTGTAGATTATCAAGGGGCTGTAAATGCATGATGTATATAACAATACCCAATGTGGAACTCTACAATCCAGGAGTTAAGATTAATGGATATGTTAACACTCCTACAAATTTTGCGAGTATCCAGACAGGTAGGAATCAAACCTATGTCTATATAACAGCTTTTGAGACACTACTGTATGAACTAAGTCATTTAAAGAAGATCTTGCATTCCACTATCTCAAAAGGATGCTTTGTGATTAAGAACAGTTGTCACTGAGTAAAACCTTTGATCTTGAAAACAGCAATGGATATTCAAAGGCTTCAGTTTTCCAGTTCCTTACTTCTGGTCCATTTCTCAAAGACGTATGTTACTAGTGGGAAAAACATAGTTTTGACTATGTGAAACTTTGTTAAGACTATTATATCTTTGCTGCTTAAAATCTTATCCAGAATTGTTATATCTTTTCTTCCAAAGAAGCAAGTGTCTTAATTTCATGGCTGCGGTTGCCATCTGCTGAGATCTTTTAATCCAGCAAAATAAAATCTTTCACTGCCTCCTCCTCTTCTCCATCCATATGCATGGCATTCATAGGACTAAATGACATAATTTCAGTATAAATTTTTCTTTAAGTTGAGCAAAAGCCAGCACTTGTGCTTCTTACTTCCACTGTCATCGAGGATCCTCAATTCTTCCTCACTTTCATTCACAAGAGTGGTATAATTTGCATATCTGAGGTTGTTAATATTTCTGCCAGCAATTCCGACTCCACATCTGATTCATCTAACCAAGCATTTTGCATGATTTATTCAGTATATAAATTTATTAGATACAGTAACAATATACATTCTTGTTCTATTCCTTTCCTAATGTTGACCTAGTCAGTTATTCCATATTCAAATAAATTGTGCATACAAAGCCTTGTGGGGCAAATAAGGTGGCCTGGTGTTCCCATTTTTCTAAGAACTTGTACCAATTTGTTATGTTCACATAGTCAAAGGATTTAAAGTAGTCTTTGTATATTTCTGGAATACCTCTGCTTTCTCTATTATCCAGCGGATGTTGCAATTTGCTCTCTGATGCTTCTGCCTCTTTTAAAATCAGCTTGTATATCTCGCTATTCTCAGTCTACATATTGCTGGAATTTAGCTTGCAAGAGCTTGAGCATTAACTTTCTAGTATGTGAAACAGGTGTAACTTTTCATTAATCTGAGCACTCTTTAGCATTGTCTTTTTTAGAGACTGGAATATGAAGTGACCTTTTCCAGTCTAATGACCACTTCCATGTTTTTGAAAGTTGCTGAGAAGTAACAAACAACACTGTAACAGCATTGTTTTGCAGTCTTTTAAACAATTCATCTACAGTTAAATCATTTATTGTTGTCCTGTAATTTGCAAGGCTTTCTAGGACAAATTTAATTTCACACTCCAGGATATCTGTCCCTAGATCAGAAAGCATACCACTATATATATCATTGATGTGAGGGTATTTCTTGTTAGTCCTTCTGTATATTCCTGCCACCTCTTATATTTTGCTTTTGTAAGGTCCTCTTATCTTTGTAGTTTATCATGGTCATTCTTAGCTTGAAGTTTCCCTTAATACACACTTATTCTTGAAGATATTTATTTTCCTTCCAATTCTATTGTCTTCTTCAAGTCCTTTAAAGTACTTGCTTAAATATGCCTCCTTGTCTTTCCTTGCTATTTTCACAAAATCTGAATTGAGTTGGTATATTTTTCTTATTTCTGTTGCCTTTGTTCTGCCTCTTTTCGTGGCCATTTCTAAAGCAATTCTGGCTTCTTAATCTTCTTTCAATTTGGAATAATTTTTAATGCTACCTTCTTGACAATACCATGGTCTTCTTTGTATAGTTCTCCCTCCACCAGTCTTCATCTTTTGTCTTCTTAATCCTTTCAATCAGCAATCATTTTGATGCCACCATCTTGACATTATCTTGAACTTCTGTCTTTAGGTACTTTATCCACCAGGTCTAATCCTATAAATCCATTCATCATCTCCATCACATGTTCACTAAGATCTCAAAAGTCTAGAAGCTTTTCTTCTTTTCTTTAATTTAATTCTAACATTGTAATAAGAAGCTTGTGATCAGAGCCAGGGTCATCCCAATGTTTTGCTGGCTGTATAAAACTTTTCCATATTTCATTTCAAAGTTTGTAGTCAATTTTATTTTGGTCTTACCATATGTGTAAAGCCATCTCTTAGGCTATGGCCAAAGATTTCTCTTAACGGAATTGTACTAATCTATGCCCTGTTTTATTTCCTACTCCAAAGCCAAATCTACCTATTATTGTAGATGTTCTTTGAGTGTGAGTGTTAGCATTCCAATCACCTACAATGAATTTAACATTTTTGTGTCTTATATCCTTCCTAGCTTACCCTTTGTAATTATTTACATTTTTGTCCCCCTCTTTTATTTCTCATTTTGATGCAAGTCTATCAGGAGACATTTTTTTTCATAAAAAAAGAATCTCTTTTTTGGAATGCTCCAACAATGGATCCATAGATGCCCACAATAATTAGGTGTCAGTGCAAAAAGTCAGCCATTGTCATTTTAACCAACTTTAGCATATGCAGAGATTTATGAATGCACAAGTATGTGCCTGGGCGAGGAGATGTGCAAATGCACCCACACACACACACACACACACACACACACACACACACACACGCACACGCACATGCTCACTCTCTTGCTCTTTCTCTCTCTTTTTCTCTACTTATATATAAGGTTCTATGTCAGATGACTGAGTTTTCAGAAATTTGAACTTCATAACTTCATATGAATAAGACCATATGATCGAGTTTCCAAAAACTCAAACATAAAAAAAACTCAAACCACAAAAAATCTACTTTATTTTTACATTTATGCAGGGAGCAAGCCCCTTAGCACCCCCCACATCCCCAGCAAATTAAATATACCAACTCTGAGATCACTCGTTCTATGATCTCCATTCAAAAACGTTGAGTTTTCAAAAACTCGATC
>NC_056742.1:424595282-424660282 GCF_019279795.1 Protopterus annectens
CACAACCATGCAGTGGGGCATAGTCTGAGATTATGAAAACTGCCCTGTGCTTACATTGCCATGAGTCTACAACTAATTCTGATAACATTCCTCACTGTCTTCTAAAGCCCTTCCCTCACCACAGTTTCCACACTATTTCTAGTATGTCATCCTCTTGAGTAGTAAAGTAAAGATCCTAAGCTGAGTATCTTTGCTGCACTGCCCTACCATCTTAAGTACTGGACACATAACATATCCAACCTCCTCCTTACCATCATATCATCCACTTCCAAGCTGCATCCTGTCATTGAACCTACACTGAGTTTAGCACTCCTTAGTTCATGTTTGGCAGGTTCATTGGTTTTATATCCAGCTTTTGCTCAACAGAGCTATCTCCACTAGACTAAGGGCCAGCCTCAACCTATTTATTGCCCACACCCATTTTTGGTGACATTAGTCAACATGACTGAATCACCTAGAGGCTATTTTTTACACCATCAAGTAGGTAGCCCTGACACAGCATGCAGTCTATGATCCATGCTCTCCAATCTAAAGGATACTGTGCACCACAGTTAATGCTTAAAGTAGTTAGTCTATACAACTCTTCCCTTATAGTGCACCATCTTGAGCCTATACTGCCACCCACAACTCCATTCTTGGGTGTGTTTAATGGTTGAGACAACTGGCATTTGTTTGAAGGTATTAGAAACCCCACAGAGACTCAGGGAGAACATGCAAACTCCATACAGGCTTTGGCCCGAGGTCAGAATCAAACCTTATCCCCTATACATGAGAGGCAAAGACATTAACCATTATGCCAGTTGGTCTTTGCAGAGCAGGGAGATCTATAGTACCATTATTTCAAGATAGATAATAAGGTAAAAAATGCTACGTGATAAAAGCACTGTATTCTGGGTATGTAAATCAGGGCACCTCATTTGTTGAGCTTACCCTTTCAAAAACTGGAAAATGGAATGTGATGTGTCATGATTTTGCATATTGAGAATGCAGAGCTTGTAACATAACCTGACACCTGATTATCTATCTTGAAATTATTGTACTACAAACTTAAATGGACTATTTCCGCAAACAAGTCTTGCTGGTCTTGTCTCCACTATATTACTATATGCTGATATTATATGAAAATACATGTTTAGGCCCTTTTGCTGAGTTTTTGTTTTTTTGAAATTTTAAAAATATATTATTTTTTAGTTGGAGTTCTAGTACAATTGGATTAAAATTCTTTAAATGTGTGAATGTAAATGTTTTTTCTTTTAAAAAAAATGTAAAACTAAGAACAAAAACAGTTGGCAGTGCTGCACTTCAAAGTGACTGGGTGTCCTTGGAGCTCTAGGCCCTGAGCAACCATCCAAAATTCCCCTATTATAATCCATCATTAGATACATGGCTTCTTAAATTCACAGTACTATTTTATATATACCTACAGCCAGGTACTAGATTTCAGTTTTTCTAATACATATCATTTATGAGGGTTGGGGCTATAGCTTCAAGTTGCAGGGTCCGATTTCTTGTGTCTCATTACAGATCTGTTTTGCTGAATGGTTTCTACTGCTGTAGATATGTTTTTCTTCCAGGAATCTCTATATCAGAAAAGCAAAAATCAAACTACATTACCTAGCCTTTACAAGGGGAAGGTTATAGCTACAGGTTTCAGGTTCTAATTTCAAACGGATTGCTACAGATCTGTTTTGCTGATTGGTTTCTCTTGAGCTTTTGCTCTGTAATTTTATTTATAGCACAGCCTTCTGTTTTCTTTAGTCCTTGACTACTAACCTGTAATACAAATACTGATGTGAATGTATTTTTTTTTTCAGAGCATCTTTACATCACAAAACTAAAAATTCAAACTAATTTCTACTTGTTTTGTTGTAATATATCTGCTGCTAGAATTGTTTTTAAAGCATTTTACTGTAAGTACAGTATTTTGTTCTTAATCAAAAGAGTTGTTCAGACAGGTACTAGGTATCAGTTTTTGTAGTACATAACCTTTGTGAAGGGAGGTTATAGCCATAAGTTTATGGGTCTGACCTCATGTGGCTTGTTACAACTGATCGGTTTCTACTAATCTGGTGTTAGAAAAATATGTATTTGAACATGTATAAAGTGCTAGTTTAAAAGCAAATAGTATATAATGCATTTTATTCTATTTACAATATGGCAATAAAAATGATTTTACATGTAATTGCTTGAAGCTTTGGAGCTGCAGTGTATTTGAACTCTGACCCTGGCAGTAGCCAGCTCAGCAAGCTTATGTTTTTCACTAATGATTATCTGCTGGGTCAGGAAATTAAATGTATAAAGCATTGAAAATTCTTCTTCCTTCCTCTGAGATAATTGGCCTTGTGAATGTTATCAAAGATAAGACACAGCTGCTAAAGTAAAGTTGCAAGAAGAACAAAGAAGTATATTACAAGACTGAACCAACTATTGTATTCGAGCAGGCCTGAAACCTTGAAGGAGTAACATTTTACAGAAAGACATTATAACTAACCAGGTGCTTTGCAAGGCTGTATTATTCCCATGGGAAAACTTTTAAAATGTATAACATCAGCTTTTTCTTATGAATAGAATATTGTAGACCATAGTGATGTAGGTGCCCTGTGACTAACCATGTCAGTAAGGTGGGCACAGCTTGAATGTAAGACTATATAAAATTGTATATTTCCTGCATCATGTCAGACAAAACTCTGTACTTGTATGTTTTTTTGCCTCCTGGTGTACACTAGTAAACTTTTGCATCTGAGCTTCCTGTGTTGTTATCATTTGTTTTTATTTAACATCTGGATACAGGTATTTTCTTCTAAGAAATAATTAATACTGTTGTTATTAATATTCCATGTGAATTTAAAAAAATTGGTTGTTTCATTATTGTTATTTTTAAGGAAAATTAACTTTACATTAATGTATCATGATAATAAATACAATGAGACTAGTAAATGTAACATTAATAGTATTTTTAACCCACCACTACATCTGAAGCTTTTATTATATGAAAGGATGTGTGAATATCAATTGAAATGCTTAGATAAGTTTAATAAAGAAACAAATTATTCATCGAATTTAAATAATGATGAACAAAGAAATTTAAAAGCATTAGGTAAAGAAAAAAATTAGAATTATGAAACCAGATAAAGGTGGCGGGGCAGTTATTATGAGTCATGAGACATATAATCACAAGTTAAATGCTATTCTTGTAATTGATACTTATGAGCAAATATCCCTAAATGAGTTGAATATTGCATATAGAAAAGTGCATGAACAAATTAATGATATGTTTCTTGAAAAAAGTATCAATATAAATATACTGAATTATCAATATTACAACTCCTAGAATTCCTGTATTTTTCAGAAACCCTAAAATACATAAAAGCATATATGACTCCCCCCCCCCATGCACCCTTTAGTGGATGGAAGACATTCCATTATTTCAGCATGTGCTAAGTATGTTGATTATGAATTAAAAAAGATTATTAGGAATGAAAAACATATTTGTAAAGATTCCTGGACTTTCCTAGAGCTTATGAATGAAGTGGAATTTAATAATCAAGACATTTTAGTAACAACAGATGTTTGTGATTTATACACAGTCATTCCACAGTCTTTAGGTTTGAAGTGGGTAAATGAATTATTAATACATTATCATGTTAACCATGAACTAACAAAGCTTATAATGGAATTATTAGAAATAGTTTTAAGTAATAACTTTTTAACATTCAATAAAAAATATTTTCTGCAGAAAAAGGGCATTGCTATGGGGTCACCATGTGGGGGTGCTTATGCAAATTTAGTCATGGCATTCTGGGAGAAAAATTTTGTTTTTAATAGTAAGTGTAACACTTTAATTAAATGTTATCATCGGTTCCAGGATGACATCAGCATCATTTGGACTGGCACAATAGATAGTTTGAATGAATTTTTAGTATATATTAATGAAACAATCATTTTTTTTAAATTCACATGGAATATTAATAACAACAATTTTACCTATTTAGATGTACATCTCATGAAAGATATTGAAAATGAAGCATATATTGCAGTCATTCATAGAAAGGAATCCTATTCTAATAGTTTTTTGCATTACAATAGCTCCCATCCAGAACATCAGAAAAGGTCCATAATGAAGGACAATTAGTGAAAGCTGCCCGGATGGTGACTAAGTTTGAGTCGGAGTGCAAGTTTTTGCATATGTTCCTTAATCGAAACTATCCAGTAACATTAGTTGACTCTTTAATACATGAAGTTACCACAAAAAGATTAAGAGGACACTTTAAGCCCTTTCTACAAAGGCAAAATAAAGTATATGATGTTAGTAATATAACAAACATCAGAAGTAATAGTTATGATAATATAATAATAAAAGAAACTATTAATAAAGATGAAAATAAGGATTTTTCAAAAGCTTTGGTGCTTACTTTTTCTCAAGAACACCATACAATTAGAGAAATTATTATTAACAACTGGGCCATATTAATGGATGACCCGCAATGTAAAAAGCATATTGGAGAAATACCAAAAATAGTTTATAGAAAGGGTAAACATTTTAAAGATATCTTAAAAACAGGCACCTACTCAATAAGTAATAAAAACAAAGGTATGACTAGATGTGGAGCTAACAATTGGTGTTTCCAAATTAGAATAGGAGAGTCCTTCCATCTTAGGAAAAAGACGTTTTATTTGAATGGAAAATATAATTGTAAATCTAAGTCAGTGGTCTATCTAGCCATGTGCAATTCCTGCCCCATCTTCTACATAGGAAAAACAGAGAGAGCTCTAGCACAAAGAATATATGAGCATGAATATGCCATAAAGAAACATAAATGTAATAATGAGCTAGCAAAGCACATTAATGACTATAGAGATCATCAATTTTCTTTTACAGCTATAGATCACGTAGAAATAGAAGAAAAAAGACCTTGGGGCTTATTTTTAGAATATAAAGAATTGCAATGGCAGATTAGAACACAAGCTGACACATGGCCTGGTATTAATGAACGTAGTTCAATAGCTCCCATTTTAAAATTAAAGGCATTAAATAGAAATAAAATAGTAGAATGAGATATAGTACATTTTTTTAATAAAAATGAATTCATATATAAAATTTAAAGTGATTTTATTTATTTTATATATATATTTTTCTCAATCATTACAGAGAATAGTATTTATAATATAATATTATACAATTGATGTAGATACTGCGGTGGTGGTGCTGCAGTAGCGTTGTCGCCTCACAGTAAGACGTTGTCCTGTTCAATTCTTAGCTAGAGCGTCTTCTGTTTGGAGACATGCGTGAATGGGCGTACCTTCGTTGAAGGTTGTGCATCAGGGCCAGCAACTCGGCACGTAAAAATCTACTGCCAATCATTAGCGTACCGGAGTTCCGCTGTGGCGACCCCTAACCGGGAAAAGCCGAAAGATACAACAACAACAATTGATGTAGGTATATGTTCATTAATTTATCTTATTTATTTATTCACATATTTAATATTTATAAGTAAAGTATATATATATATATATATATATATATACACACACACACACACACACACACACACACTATTTTTAATATCATATTTTATATATATTTCTTATTTTAATATTATAAGTAAGTATATAAGTCCATTATGATGCTGATAGATCATGTAAGTTGTTTATGTAAGTCTAATATATGGATTTATTAGCTGTCCCATGGCGCTCGTACGCATATACAAATAAAACACAGATACTAGCGTAAACATCCACACACTTTTGAATGTGACAACTTTTGATGAGACAATTTAATAAATACATTTTAATATAGCATGATAGTATTTTAATATGTATACATTTATTTATATTATTTAATATTCTTTAACATTTTTATATGTGAATGCATGCAATTGATTATGTTTTTATGCTTTTCAGTTGCTATAAATATACATATATTTTTCATTATGTTCTCCACTTTTATTATAGTATATGCATTTTAGATTTTTTAATGTTTTAATTATTTATAAGCGGAGCATTAAGTATGTATTAAAACTAGGCATTTATTTAGATTTAAAATTTTATTCTCGGGGTAGAGGCATGCTTAATTGCAATTACGGTAGAGTCATGTGATGTTAACTTTCCTTAATGAATGAAGTTTTAGTATAAAAGGAAGTGAGGTTAACAGATACATTGTCTGATGAAGTTTAATAGATATTAAACATAAGCGCTTACTTGTGGATTAATATAGGAATATTTGATTGTTTTAAATTATACGGAATATTTGATTGTTTTAAATTATACTTCAGTATTTAAATAAAGTACTTGTTCTTCCAGCTTGGTGGTTCTTTGCTTGCCATTCGCATTTTTACTTTACTCTATATCATATAGACTTCTTACAGAGACCTATGCCTGACCTACAGACCAATCTCAGACCAAAACCTAATGAACTTGCTGCATATCCATAAATTAAACAGGACTAGGGCCACCCATTCCAGGGATCTAAATATGGCCTGCGACTTAAATACGACATGCTTGAGGGACAGATTTATCTCCCATCGACTGCTGCATATTTGGAATAGGCTACCTATTCATGTGAAACAGAGAACCTCTTTGACACTGTTCAAAAGGAACCTGGAGGAGTGGATGGGGCACCATACATTTTTACCGGGAATAGCACCCACAACCCTCCTGGACATGGGCAGTCATTACTAAATGCAATCTTGGGTATTAACTAACGTTTCTATGGCATTACATTGGGATGAAAAGGTCTCAGGGTCGATAGCCTAGTAATCTCCTATGATCCTAGGAGGGTCAATGCCTGAAAAAACTGGCTAAAATCTAAATCCCCTATTCACCACCAAACCTATAAAAAACTTTGAAACCTCACAAAAAACATGTTAACAGTGATATGAAAATCTTCTATCTAAAGCCTCAAACAAGTCATCAGAGCAGCCATAAAAAATTCTGTAACAGTATCAGTAAGATCCTTTATCTCGTAGCCCTACTATACCTAACCCTTGTCCTAACAACTCTCCACTTGAAACCACCACTATTCTAAACTCCTGTTTCATTGACTCCATCAGTAAATTAACTCAGGTTAGTAATTCCTCCAATCTCTCAAATCACCCCCCCCCCCCCTCACCACCCAGGAAATCACCTACTCATTCGAACCTGGTCCCACTGCTTATATAAAATCCCTACTTAGCAAACTAAAGCCATGCTCACCCTTGGTAGATAATCTACTACCACTCTTCCTAAAACTAGCCACTAGTTCAACAGCCTACCTGTCTCTATCCTAATCAACCATTCTGTCCAGGAATCTACCTTCTCAAATATCTGGAAAAAATTATACACTATATGAATCCACAAGGGAGGACACTTCACTGACCTCTTTAACAACTACCATCCCATAGCCATTCTGTCTCCCCCCTCTAAATTACTTGAAAAATGTATACACAAGCAACTCCTGGACTATCTTCTTCAGGAAAATCCACTCACTCCTGTCTAACATGGCTTCCACCCTAACCACAGCACAACTACTGTTTTTGTTTCCTTCACTTAAACTACTTCTCTTTCCAGAGACAATAACAAACTAGTTTTCTGTCTATTTCTTGACCTCTTGAAAGCCTTTGATATTGTATCTCACCCCAAGCTCCTTGCCAAACTGTTTGGTCTTAGTCTCTCTAGTCCTATTCTTAAATGGTTCTCAAGCTACCTCTCCACAGACAGAAGTACATTAAATGGTTCTCTTCCTTCGCACCTTTCCTCCCTGTAAATATGGGAGTACCTCAAGGCTCCATTCTCAGACCACTGCTGTTTAACATTTTTATAAACTGTCTTCACACTTCCTGCTCTCACTCTGCTCTGATACAATATGCAGATGATTCCACAAGCATATCCACTTCTGATAATCTCTCTGACTTCCACACTTTAACCAAAAACTCTTTCAACTCTGTCAAAAATTAGTTAACTGAGAACCAGCTCATATTCAATCCCCCCAAAAAACAAACTTTTCCTATTTATCCCAAATCCCCTTACTCATCTTAAATCTTCATTTACTATCACTTTACATGATAACACTGTCATTAACACTGAAATACACACCAAGACCCTGGGAGTAATAATTGATGATCAAATTAAATTTGATCTACATGTTCAAAACTGCATAGATAAGACACACCAAAAACTGGGCTTGCTTTATAGAAATAAAAAATTCCTCACCATGGACTCTAGACTCACCCTTGCTTATGCCTACCTTCTTCCTAGTCTGCTTTATGCCTTTCATATCTTAACCAACCTACAAACCTCTCTAAAAATTAAGCTTGAAGTCACTTACAACAAAGTTGTTAAGTTTTCTGCAAACCATCCCTATAGCTCACATCACTGTGTCTGTCTCAAATGCCTAAACAGGCCTGAATTCCCCCTACCATCTCATACAACCTCAACTGCTCCTTATTCACTCCATCCTCAGAAAACCTCCCTCCTGTCCTGCCATCTCCTCCCTCATCTCCTTTTACTCCTCTCAGAAGCTCTGACCAGCTCCTCTTGAAAACCTATAAACTCAAAAGAATAAATGGGCAACACCTTTATAACTACTCAGTGGCCTTACCCTGGAACAAACTTCCATTGACCATAAGAACTATATCCAATACTCACAATTTCAAAAACGCTATATAAGAAACTCTACTGAACTCCTGGATCTCCTCCTGCCTAAGCCCAACCAAACTCTCTTTCTGTGTTGCTCCTCATAACCTTTAGTATTAACTCCATTTACCCATGTTCTTTCAACTCTATCTATGAACTGCTTCAATCCACCCATCTTATTATGTTTTTCTTTTTTTTTTTATTTATTTACTCTTGACCTTGCTGACCTGATCTACATTGTGCTGTATCCTGTAATTTATATGTGTCTATGGAAACCACCATTGATTTCTAGTATTACTTATCTCTCTGCCCGCTGACTTATTAATTTTGTGCTGTAGTTTAGAATTTATTATCATATACTGATACCTCTGTATTTGAGATTTTGCTTGTATTTGAAGACTTTTGCACATACTATTATACTATATTTTCATTATTGCTCAGTATGGAGCTTTGCTCCCCTGACTTCCACTGAAAAAGGACACACAATTAACAAATATCAAAATAAAAGAAGTAAAAAAAATAAAATTTTGCTCAAAAAATGTCTGCTACAAAAATTGCTTTTAAAGCATTTTACTGTAAGTGCAGCATTTTGGCATTTTTTTCTTAACTAAAACAGTTTGTTCATCCAGGTACTGGGTATCAGTTCTGTAGCAGATAACATTTATGAAGGGTAGGTTATAGCTACAAATTTCCAGGTCTGATTTCTTCTGGTTTATTACAGATCTGTTTTCTCTGTTATTGTCTATCACTTATGTTAATTTGACCACTAAATTCCCTTCCTCTCCTCTTTCATTGTATTGTCAATAGAACAAAAGTATCGATTGTTTAAGTTGTTTAATTACTTCTACCTTTCCATTATGTCTCATAAATCTAGAATACTGAGTGCTCACTCAGCCAGCCGGCATTACTGAGTGCTCACTCAGCCAGCTGGTGTTGCTCTTGAGTTGACTGCCTTCACTACCAATGGTCTTTGGAAACTCCTCCCAATCTCATCTAAGGAACAATCAGGGACAGCTAATTAACATAATATATGCATATTTAAATAAGAACATTAATGGACATGCCCACACATTCAGTTACACAATAATGATGTATCATTTTAGAGCAGTTCATTTATTATTAAAATCTTGCTCCTATAAACTTCGAAAAATACAGGAATAACAGGATGTGTGTTAGCAAGCATTCTCTGAAGGATATGCAGTTCTGAAACTTAAATCTCTGTCATTAGTGACTTCGGTCAGTGATTTGCCAGAGATCGCAACATTTTAAGAAAAACAGACCAGAAATGTAAGGCAAAAAAAAAAAAAACAACAAAAAACAGAACCCATATAATTAACCTGTTAGCACAAGAAATCTGTATAAAGCCTAAAATCATATGCACCAAAAACATAGAGACAGATTTTAAATATTGCTCCTATACACTTAGAAAAATGCTGGAATAACAGGATACTGTTAGCAAGCATTCTGAAGCCAGACAATAACACATTTTATGAGGAACAGACAAAATAAAATAAAAACCTATATCTCTACTAGTAGCACAAAAAAATCTGGATGAAGCATAAAATGGGGGGGGGGGGGAGATGTCAGACGTCCTCTCCTAGTGATTTACAAAAGTTAAACTTATCTGCAATCCTCCAAAATTAGCACAGAAATAGACCTTAGACCTAATGTACAAAAATTCAGCCACTGCAGCAGAACAAGCTCCACTCCAATTTTAGAGCACTGATCTAGCTCTTGCTTGAGTTGAATCCTTATACTCAGGTGCAGCAGGGAGCAGTGAATCCTTCCCTTCCTTCGATCTTCTTCTCAGGCATGGTAAGCAGTTAATCCTTCTTCCAGCTTCTCTTTCCCAGATGACGTTCCTTTTCATGACTCCCAGACAGCAGATGACCAGACATTTGATCCAGCTTCACAACGAGATGAACTCTGTACAGGCTCCTCCATTATGCCCTGCTTATATGCAGACTGCCGTGGACTTTATAGAATATGAAAGCCCATCAGGTCAATGCTTTTTCATATACAAAGCAGGAAATGAAGAAATGGGCCTGCAATATGTAAATGAGATGCTGTTAAGAGACATTCTGTTTGGTTAAGATGACTACAGCCAGAACAGAGGTTGTTTTCTCACAAATCTCTTGGAGGGAAGCTCATAAATTGAGCACTTGGGAGAGTAAGCTTATTTAAAGGACAACAATGGGATTCTGTTATTTAATGCTCAACTTCTCTGTCCTTTTTCTCCATATTTACTGTCCCTGCTATGAATAAACAACAATACAGATTTTAAAATATTTTAAATCGACTGTTTTTCTCCACTAGAACAGTACTTTACTGTACTGTGGTGATTTCACTTTCAAAAAACTTTTATCCCACCCTGAAAAAGCTCACTGCAGTCTCCAATTCATTGATGTCATCAAGGCCAGTAAATACAGGTAGTTTTCTGGGTAATTCCCTCCCCAAACTGACATCACCATGACTGTCCTAAAAACCCACCCATGCTGTGATGTCACAGCTCCCTGGTCCATCGCCTACCCATACAGAAAGTAAAGGCTAGAACAAGGAAACAGCACATGAGTCAAGTCTCCTGCTGTGAGTTACTGATTTTTATTGTTTTTATTGTTTGTTTGAAGCAAAGTCTGAAGAATAAACATTGAAAACTACTGATGTGTGTGTGCCTCAAGCCCTCTTGCATGCATTCCTGTTTTTGCAGTCTCCTGCTGTGAGCTGTCAATCACAGCAAGTAACAGCTCAAATTACCCTTAGCACTTTGACAGCTAGGGAAGTTAGGTGTGAAGGGGGATGGGAGATGAGTCACAGTAGTAGAATTCAGACTTCATAAAAGACTGTGGTTTAGCTATTCTAAAAAGAAGCACTTTGAAAGTCTGTTCTGTG
This sequence comes from Protopterus annectens, assembly GCF_019279795.1. Classification (NCBI taxonomy): domain Eukaryota; kingdom Metazoa; phylum Chordata; order Ceratodontiformes; family Protopteridae; genus Protopterus; species Protopterus annectens. The sequence continues at coordinate 424,606,782 of NC_056742.1, forward strand.
TCATTTGCACTGTTTGTGTTTTAAGTAGTCACTGAACAGCATGAAAATGTTACTTAAAACTTACTGAAAGACAGCAGTGTATACATGTAAAATCAATGCAGTGCCAGGAGCTTTAGGAAGAAAGAGGCCTGTGTGATGTAATTTTTTACAGACAAGTACTGCTTGTGGGATACCTAGAGGCAGACTAGACAATCAGACTTTCTTCAAGAACCCAGACCCTATGTGGTCAGACTGAGAAATTATATATAAAAATATTTAAAAACCTGTAAATACTACCAGAGTAGTGTTAAAATGTAGGAAACACCAAACCATGCTAGCATCAAAACTGCTCACCCTTTATCATTTGTCCTTAAATACAAGCAGCATTACATTCCTCCACTGACTCTGACCACTCAATTTATAAGGCAGCATGCCACTGCTCCTCTTCCTACTTACCTGACCAAATCCACCATCATAGGTTAAAGGAGGGAACAGAAGAGGGGCTCAATCTGAACCTCCCTTACTCTTCCACTAGCCTGACAAGACAGGTCGTTCCCCCCTTCCCTCATGAATCCTTAACCAAACCTTTCAAAAATATGTGTACATTAAACAAATCCAAACCTATCTCACTCAAGTGAAATCCATCCTTCCAATACCAAATCAGATCCCTGTCATCAAAATCCCTATGGCCAATCACAAACAAACCTAACTGCCCTAATGCCTTAGCCATTCTGTGACTAACAAAATGCCTAACTTTTCCATGCTCACATCAGCCTGCCTACAAACCAATCTAGGAACAATCTCACGACATCTGGCACTTCTGTCTTAATCTCACCAAGTCACCAACAATCCATACTAAAAGAATTCCTTTAGGGACTCAACCAAGATCATTGCCTCTTAAGTGAAGTACTAAACTGTGAAGAACCCCTAACATTGCCTGTATCTAATAAAACATATCTCTAAATTGTTGCTGTCTGAGACTACTAAAACCATGCCACGTAATACTACACCTGCCTTTGTGGAGACTCAACCTGTCTCCACCAGGTCTTATTACTGCTCTCCTTGCTGCTAAAAATGAAAGAATGGCCCAGAATTGCAATGTTTCCAACAGAAAAAAAAATGTACAATCTACTGTACAACAAACATTATTTTATATAAACTAAAAAGACACTAAATGACCAACACCCTGCTCACCTTGATTGCTTAAACTGATTTGCCTTCTTCTGCTAAATCAGGTGCTCTCCCAATCTAAAATGATCATGCAGAAATCCTGCCCCCTGCAATACCTTCACTGCCCAAGGCCTTTCTCACAGTCTTAACAAACTGCCCGGCCTTTACCACCTTACAAAAAAGAAAATCACTTGCCATTCCTCTGCACAAGCTCTATAACTGTCTGCCCCATGCTACTGGACACAACAACTTTTCCTCATTTCAAGTTAATAGTATCTGATGTCCCTTTCCTACCTAATCTATCTTTAACTATTGTAATCATATTAATACATCATATCAATACAGCCAACCTCCTAATATACACCTTTATTCCACAACAAGGATCCTAGAATTCACCTACTCTATAAGCCCCCAAATACATAAGCACTACCAGGATTGCACAAACCATATATTTCAACAAACTTCCTGACACAAGGAGCAAAACTCTCACCAGCCCTCTGATAACCTGCTTACACAATGGAAAATGATCATCCTCCTTACAACCAGTGATCCTCTTTCACCCTTTCACCATCCTACTCACAACACAGGCATTTGTCACATTCTCCAAACCTGCCAATCTAGCTGCTGCTCTAAGAACAGATAGGTGGACCTTGATAGATCTGACTGCCTCACCTTGACATCACCAGTGCACTAGATATCCCATTACTAACACCACTGACCATTTCCTGTTCTTTAAAGGCAGCTGGCCAACAAAAAATGAAAATAAACAATGACACTGAATCATATGGTTTCCAAGTACAGCTTACCCAATATTGCTGACTTAACCAACTGGCTACAGAGTTCCCATCCTCAATACCTCCTCTGTCAGCTGTACTGGTTCCTTTTTTTCTTCTGGTGCTAAAGCTTGAAGCCTGTAAAACTGAAGCCATGAGAAGTTGTCAGCTACAGGATTTTCCTGGCTTGGCACATGCCAGGCTGAAAAAGTAAAATTGATTAGCAGACTCTGTAACACCAACATCCTTAAAATCAACAAAATTAATGGATATTCAACTGTCTTCCTGGTCAACACCTGTACCATCACCTGATTTTCAGATAAAAACATCACCCTTTGATTTTTTTAATCTCTCAATCCAAACAATTGTAGCCACCCAAATAGGCTTGAGTCCTAAACTTACAATGTCATTTCAGCGTTCATCAATCCAAGCCACTGGTCATCTGGCTACAGACCATTCATCATTAAAATAAGCCATCATACCATGTGCACCAGCAGCATCTGTAAATAAATGGAGCTCAGCATGGGTGACCCACTCTTTCTGCCAAAAAGAAATGCCATTAAAGCTGGCTAGAAAGACTGACCATAAATTCAAATCTTCCTTGACCACTTTGTTGACTGTCACCCAACAATGTTTGCTCTTTCTCCATCTCAACAGACTAACAACTGACCTGCAAAAGGTTTTACCTGGTCCAATTGCCCTACAGACAAAATTCAAAAATCAAGCAACTCCATCCCATCCTTTATCCTGATCCACTGTCTCTCTCCATAGCCTGCCAAATCTTACCCTTCAACGTTGTCAGCCTATCCCAAGGCAAGAAAACATCTGCTTAGTGGCATCCATCATCAGATCTAAGAACTTCAGCACTTTACTTGGACCTTCCAACTTGTCCTGAATCAAAGGTGCACACAATTCAGTACACATCACTGTAAAGGCCACTGAGCACGCTAACACTCCATCACATCTCTCACTTATCAAAAAGAAACCATCTAAATAATGACCTGACCTTTGTGTAAAACATGCAATAGTGTCTCCTCCTCACCTGACAGCCTCACCAGTCTTATTTGTAAAGAAATGGAATCAATAATTATGGAATTTATTAACAAGGACAATAGCCATCTAATAGACTTGGACCTAAGCTGGTTTGCATTTGTTAAAGGCAGATCCTGCTTCTAAACCAGGTGTGCTTCTTTGAAGACTTCATTATGCATTAGACTTAAGCAAATCAGTTCAAATTCCTACCTGACCCTTGCCAAGTTCTCTGATACTATCCCACATTCCAGTATCATTAACAAGTTAATCAAACTAAATGGAAACCCTTATGTTATTTGCTGGATAGTAAACTGGATAAATGATGGAATCCAGTGTATTAGTGTGTTTATTAGTGGTATACTCAGGGAACTGTCCCAGAACCATTTCTATTTAGAATTTACTGCTTTGACATCAGGGATGACATCAAATACCTGTAGCTGACCAAGTTTGCAGATGACTGCACACCAAGAGATGTTATTAACTCCCCATCTGATTCCCAAATTCTTCAGGAGAATGGTCATGCACCAATAAGTGGTGCCTGGACCACAGCCTGAAACTGAATGCCAAGAATGTGACCTTGAAAGTTGACTATGCCTTTAGGGACCTGGGCACTTTCATCAATAATGAACTATCATTTTATGATAGGTATCACAAGGGATAAGAAACTAAGAGCAATGCTACTCAACGCCAGAAGTCTAAACCTCAAGATGCACTCACTCGAAACTCTCCTTAGCATGGAGAACATCGATATCTGTGCAGTAACAGAAACCTGGTTCAAGGCTCCCGAGAGCACCCCAGCACTATCAGGTTATACCTCATACCATGCTTTTCGGCCCCAAAAACTTGGACCGAACCACAAAAGGAGGGGGAGTATCAATATTCGTCAAAGATACCCACACCTCCAGGTTGGTGGCACAGCACGAAGCATCAGAGACTATCCATGTGCAACTAACTGTGGGTAAAACTGCCTTCCAGTTTATAGCCTGCTACAGACCACCCTCCCAAACACAGGAACCCCACTCGGCCTTCCTGAGAATACTGGAAAATATGAAGGTCTCTCCAAACACCATTATATTGGGCGACTTCAACTATCCAAACATAGACTGGGAGCATTACTCTAGCTCCAACACCCTAGCCCAAAGGTTCCTAGAATTTATAAACTCAAATGCTATGGAACAACTTGTTACCACTCCCACAAGAGGGGAAAACATACTGGACCTGATCATCACCAACATGGGGACACTATGCTCCAGACCAGAAGTGTATCCCTCACTGGTAAGATCAGACCATAAACTAATCTCACTGGATATTCACATCCCGACCCCACCCCCTGCCCAGAAAACCACAGTGAAAAACCTCTCTAAAGCAAATTTCACACACCTCAAAACTGAGGCAAAATCCTTCAAAGCCCCCGGGCCTGTGGAAAATATGTCCCAGACCGCAGAATCCTTTATAAACACATTCTATGAACACCTTCAGGAATGCATGGATCATGCAATCCCAAATAAAACCAAGACCCAATCCTCCAAAGGCAGACGTCCTGTCTGGTGGACCCCAGCCATAAACAAACTATACAATAGAAGGAGGAAGCTACTACATGATAGAGCAAAATCCCAAAAAGGGAAGGCATCTCTGATCAGTATTAGCAAAAAACTACGGGCACTCATAAAATCGTCTAAGGCCAGCTTCGAGAGAAAAATTGCACAGGACACTAAGGATAATCACATGGCTTTCTTTAGTTATGTTAGGAACCTGGGTGGGAATTCCCAGATATGCTCAGAATTAGTCCAAAATGACAAAAATACACCGAGCCCACAGACATTGCCAACATCCTAGCTGACAGGTTCAGTGCAAACTTCTCCCTCCCCACCAAAAGGGCAAATATCTATCCCAACAGAGTGCTGCCCCTGACATCTCAGATGCTCAGGTAAGAGCCGCCTCTCCAAAGCAAAAACACAGCACCAATGGGACCAGATGGTGCCCCAGGCTGCGCCCTACATGAACTCCAAGAAGAGCTAAACCCAAACATAAAACTACTGTTCAATCTCAGCCTTACTACAGGATATGTACCCAAAGAGTGGCGTACAGCAACAGTGGTCCCTCTCCACAAAGGTGGTGCCTCAACGGATCCTGGAAACTATCACCCCATAAGCCTGACTAGCTTGGTCTGCAAAGCTATGGAAAGGATCATCATGGACCTCATAAATAAAGATATTGGGGACCTACAGACACTGGATCCTACCCAGTTTGGCTTTGTTAAGGGCAGATCCTGCCTCTTAAACCTGTTCGATTTCTTTGAAACAGTCACCAAGGCCATTGACGAGGGGAAGGTGGTCCACACAGCCTACCTGGACCTCGCAAAAGCCTTCGATACAATACCCCACTCGGGCATTATAGATAAGCTTACCAGCTTAAATATAACCCCCTATGTCACTAGATGGGTTGCAAACTGGCTCAAGGACAGAACCCACATGGTTAGAATTGCTGGAGCCATGTCAGACTCCAAACCAGTTTCAAGTGGCGTCCCACAAGGCTCAGTCCTGGGACCTCTCTTGTTCAGTATATATTTCTCGGCGGTACAGGCCAACATGGAAGGACTGTGGCTGACCAAGTTCGCAGATGACTGCAAACTGGGCGCCATAATCAACTCTCCAGCCGACACAAGCTTCCTCCAAAAGGGCCTCATAGAAACAGACAACTGGTGCCAGAGCCATGGCCTCAAGCTAAACGCCAAAAAGTGTATAGTCATCCCCTTTGGCAAAAACAAAGTGCCCACAAATTACCACATAGGTGGTAATCCATTAAGTACAGAAGAAGTCATTAGGGACCTGGGGACCCAAGTTGATAGCAATCTCTCATTTGACAACCACGTGGCCAAAGTGGTTAGAAAAACATTTTATATAGCCCACCTAATCATGAAAGGATTCACATCTAGGTCAGGGAGGTCATCGTGCCTCTTTACTCTTCCCTCATCAGGCCCATAATTGAGTACAATGCCCTTTTGGGATGTACCTTACCAGACACCTGCAGCAACTGGAAAGACCCCAAAAGTACCTCACCAAGAGGATCAAAGGGCTCAAACAGATGCCATATGCTGCCCGGTTAAAGAAACTCCAGCTCTACTCAGTGGCATACCGCCTGCTCAGAGGCGATCTGTGCCTGACGTATAAAGCCAAGTCCAAGCCGGAATTAATGGACATGCTGCACCTCAGAAAATCCAAATCCCATCGAGCTACACGCTCGAGAGACTTGAACCTCAACACTGAAATAAATAGGACATGCTGGAGGGACAGATTCATAACCCAGAGGCTCCCTTCACTCTGGAATAAAATCCCAGTCCAGGTTAGGCAGAGTCCCACATTGACTCTCTTCAAGAGGAATCTTGATGAGTGGATGGGAGATCGTAGGTTTACCCCAGCTATCACTTCTGTGTCACTGTTAGACAGAGGCACAGTATACTAACCTCAAAAAAAGGCATAGCAAAATTAATTTAAAATGGGTGGCAAAAGCCAAACACACTCTGGCTAGGCTTATAAATGCCCTAGGTCAGATAGCCTAGTATGAACCTATGAACCTATGAACCTATGACCATATAGACCCTACTTTTAGGAAATCCTTTTACCTTGCTAGACTAATTACAAGGAACATTTCTTCCTCATCTAAAGAAATTATCATCCCTCTCAACTCCTACATCAACAGACTTACAATAGATTATAATTGCATGTACCTGTCTATGTCCCAGCTTGAGAGACTCCAGCATTTCCTCACTAAAATTAACAAAGACATGTTTTCCTTGAGCTGCATACAACACCTTAAACTGTTTTCTCTCTTTCTTACATACTTTTGAGAAGTGACCTCTGTCTAGCTTTTGGAGTTTTGAAGAATTCAGTCCTTTTCCTATTCCTGCACATTTGCAAAATTGATAACACCCTCAGCATCAACTTAAGAGATCTTAACTTCCAACAGATGATAAATAGGACCTACTGGTGAGATTGATATTTATCCCAGAGAATCAGTATTTTAAGGAATAGACTTCCTTTGGACTGAAAGCAAATTAGCTCCCTGACCCTCTTTAAGTGTAACCTGGATGAATGTAAGGGTAATTGTAAATATACTCCATGTCCATCCCCTTATGCACTCATTAAAGGGGGTTGAAACTAGGTACAAATTTGTCATGTCAGTGGGTACCTACAATATTTGATATTCGTAATTATCTAATAATGACCCTCTTGATCAACAGCCTAGTATCAACCTACAGCCCTATGAACCTATACAAGTACAGAGGGGCTTAAATTTCTTATCATCCCATTTCCCCCAAAACGTAGTCCAAAAGTACAACACATGATTGTGATGCAGTACTGATGCACATATTTAACACTTCTGAATGCTGCTGGATGGTAGAGATGCTTTAAAACATTTTACAAATCCTAGACAAGCAGTTATTTACAAACGAGAAGCAACTGGGACAGACTTTAGTATACAGCAGCAATGCAATGACTTTTTTTGGAATTTATTTATTTGTTTGCCTTTGATTACTGGGGAAGTCCAAATAGGCAAAGTCACTTTGCAGCAGGGTCCCAGAGAGAAAGTCTCCACATTTATATATATATATATATATATATATATATATATATATATATATATATATATGAGTTTACAACACTGCATTAAAAACTTAGTCTATTGAAATGCAATGATCAAACACAATGGATCAATAACCTACCGATAAAAACAACTAAAAATACATTCAACAAGTTTCTTGCAGGGGAGGAAACCTCCTGTGTCCCTAAACTATCTGCTAATTACACATACCATCTCCAAGATTGCAATACAGACACTAAAGGGTAAATTTCCTAATCCCCACTGTAACACAGTCTTGCACTGAAAATACAGTATATGTAATCAACTGATTTTGATCAGCTGTACTGGCTTTTTTACAGTGTGACAAGTTGACTTTTCAGTGGGTTGAGTGTAACCCATATGTGTGTGTGTGTGTGTGTGTGTGTGTGTGTGTGTGTGTGTGTGTGTGTGTGTGTGTGTGTGTGTATGTGTGTATATATATATATATATATATATATATATAGAGAGAGAGAGAGAGAGTATTTGAAAGCCACTGTCTTGAAGCCAGAAATTAAAGCTTATTGTAGTTCGTGCAGGCTGTTCTCATGCCCGAACTCAAATATCAGTTTGGGCAAGCAGCCATGGGAAAGGAGGGGTAGGGAGATTTTATAGTTAAGGAGAGGGAGGCAGACTTTAGGGTAAGGGTGTTGAAACAGAGTGTTCTGCTTAGGGAGTAGGAAGTGGGGTTTTTAAGGTTAGGGAGTAATTGATGCATTGAGATTTGGGGAGAGGAGTTTCCGGTGACTTTAGGTTTAGGAAGGCGGAGTACAGTTTTAAAGTAAGGGAGTGAAGTCTCATGTTGGGAACTGGGTGAGAGTCTCCAGGTTAGAGTTTAGGTTCTGGCAGGGCTATACAATCTTTTAGGGTCAGGTGTTGGGAGAGCTTCATAGAAATGGGTGATCGGGGTAGTGGAATTTCAAGCACTTGTTTTTTATGTAAGTTGCAGACACCAAGTATGCCATGAGCCAAGGGTGTAGTTAACCATATTCTTTGTACTCTACTGAGTATAATTTTCTAAACATTACTTAGAGAAAGTATGGTTTTACAGGACAAGCTATGTTCATAGCCATCTAAATTAATGCCTCCAGTAAGAGTTACATAAATGAAACATTATATATGTAATGGTTTTAGAGGGAAAGTGATGCAAACATGCTGGTGGGGGGGGGTAATGTGTCAATTTTTTAACTGCCAGGTGGGTTGTGGGGCAGCAGTAAGAGCACACAAATTAAATTAATTGGCTTCATCCCTGGTAAAGGCTTCTAACACATGAGCACCTACAGCATAACCTATATATAACACTGAGGGATAAATAATTTAACAGCTGATGACCATGTTAAATGCACAATATATGGTATTTACAGCATACTGAAGTTGTACGCATGTGCAGAGTATTCAGGAGTATGCTGGCAGTTTATATGTAAAGTTACATTGACATTTTTGTACACAGACAGCACGTTAAATTTATTTTTATTTTATACAAACAGCTATTCACTTCAGAGCTGTAAAGAGTTTATGAAAAAAATGAAATCTCCCACTTATATTCCCACTGAATGCAATTACATCTTTGAGGATGCAACCTGTCAAGGAAAGTGGTTAGTGAAATAACTGAAATTATTAAAATGTTATTCATTGTTTCTCACTGGAACTGTCTGGTTAGAATGTTACAGCCAGACACAAATCAACAGTGCTCAGACTTTCAGAAAACATTTCTGATTTGTTGCTTCTACATTTGTTTCAGTTAATGTGTTGCAATAGAATCTTTGAAGAAATAGGAGTACTCTTCTTGGCTGAGAAACTCATCAGTCAACTAAAACCAAGCAAAAATATTGGAAACACTTTACAGTCATTCAGTTGCAGACTCAGGGAACAAACTTCCATTGTCCCTTCACTCTACTTCCAAAAGTGGTGAATTCAAAAAGCAACTAAAAATGTATTTCCAGCATGCATGGAGCTGTACTTGTCTGGAAATTATCTAATGAATTTTCTTCTTCTCTCAATTAACATATCTGCCTGGTATCTACCTAAACTGTCTACATATGTTACTCTCTCTCTGCAGTTAGTATCTATGCCATTAAATGCATCTTTGTTGTACTATGCCATGATGTTACTCTGATTTTTTTTTTATTTTAGGCATTGCTACATTCCTTGCAAATAACCTAATGCCAACCAAATTTCTCAAACATATTGTTACTGCATTCTCCAAATGGTGTACTTTTTGCCTTGTATATAGTTGTATTGTATATTTCTCTCAGATTTTGTACTAAGTATCTTGCAACTTGAATTGTTAGGTTTTTCTTATTTTTTAATTACTTTCCTGGAGCTTTTCTCCTAGGGTCTCTGCTGAAAAAGGGCTCTCTGGGCCCATTCGGACTAGCCCAGTTAACAAATGTAAAAATAAATGAATAAAATAAAAACACCTGGGAATGGTTCACAGGAATTCAAAATTCACTTGAAACTCTTTATAATGACAAATATTTGGCATAATGGTTAATGTGTTTACCTTACAGACATAAGGTATGGGCTTTGATTCTCACATTGGGTAGCTAGCTATGCTTAAAATGGCCCACAAGGGCAGTTAGCCTAGTACTTATCTATGAACCTGCCTGTATAAATAACTTGTATCTCCAGCTGTGCCTAACTATGGTGCCATCTTTAGTTTGTACCATGCTGGACCCTGATTCATCATGTTTTTCTACAACTACATAAGATGCCTTCCACTTTCTTTTCTCCTCTCACTAAAGACACACTGCTTGATATACCTAACGAATGGGCAGTTGAGGGTGGAATGTTGTCTCTCATAGAAAGTTATGAAAATCGTTTACTCTTGCATTATTTTTCATGACACACTCAGACAGAATAGTTCTTTGTTCAAATCTAGATTATTGCACAGGTATGTTAATCCTAATTTATTCTCTAAAAGTTAGCTGTCAAGGGTTTAACCCTATGGCACTGTGTGGAGTAACATGTTAAGACAGGAGAACTCTGTGAGGACCAGGTTTTCTAAGAACATTTCCAGCAGTTTGTACTGATTCTCAGCAACTCAATTAGACTGAGGATTGTCAGAACTATTAGATGTAGTATGTATAAAGTCATAGTCTTCAGCAAATTGCCGGAACTTTGCTGATATAAACTGCGTACTATTGCCTGTTAACTGCTGCATTGCTGTTTCATACCTACGACAGACAGTTTTTAATCTTGCAATGATTTGTTTTTAGTAGTACCTGGTACATTTAAGATCTCTATATGTTGACAGTTATACTCCAGCACTACGGAGTAGCTTTTAACTCTTTTGCCAAGGACCTTGTCCTAAAAGCATTACTGGTAATCTTTGTCTTCTTTGAGAACTGTATGCATGCATTATCACCACAGCTATAATGGAACCTGAATGTAAACATTAATTTGAATTGTAACTTTGAAGGTAATCTGTTTGTGAATATTGTTAAGTTTTTACAACCCCTTTGCCCATCAGTGGCTGAAAATGGTCTATAGGCCAATTCGCTTACCCTATTGACAATGTTAAGTAAATAAATAAATATATTCTGAAAATAAGATCACATTCCAAATTTCTGTATACAAAATGTAACACTTCTTCCCTGAGTATCTTGTATCCACTGACCAAGTTAGCAAAATTTATACTTGCTGTTTGTGTGTGTGTGTGTGTGTGTGTGTGTGTGTGTGTGTGTGTGTGTGTGTGTATCCTTCCCCTAGCTTAGTTGTTCTCTAGTCTATCTGTACTGTTCTTTGTCCTTAATCTGTTCCTCACATATGCTGTTGTTTTTTAAGGCCCAGCACACCATGGGCTCTTCATTGCCTGATGTTATTTGTCTCAATCTATTTCTTGTTGTAATTAATTCATTTTTCATTCTGTTGTACTTTGCATTACTATTTGTTTAAGCTTAATTAGTCAGTATAATTATTTTTTTTATGTAAGTTTTTTTCTTTAGTTTTTTTGTTACAGCACCCAAATTATTTTATTTTGTTTGTAATATGGCTTTATTAGTGAGGTTTATGGCCTAGCTAACCTACAAAAAATTATTTAATTTTTGAATGCTGTGGATTTTAACAGTAGGAATCACAACTTAGAAACTGTAGATTCAGTTTTGCAGCTACATCTGTCTTAATTATTGTCACTTATTACCTTATTTTTAAGTAAGATTACAATGCAGATTTCTGTATACATATACTATGATTATTTTTTAAGATTTGTTTACATTTTTATTTCTTGCAAAAATAATACATTATATATATATATATATATATATATATATATATATATATATATATATATATATATACATTTTAGTATGACTCTGTTAATGAGTTTTTAGGCCTAGCTAACATACAAGAAGTAAATTTAATTTGAATACTTTGCATTTTAACAGTAGGAGTTCAAAACTTTGGTCTGACAGGTTGACTCTTGCTGTTAGGTCAAATAAACATAATTTGTGTCTGGTATGTCATTTTGGGCTATTGATTTCTCTGTAGTACACAGCTGTGACTAGTATATCACCAGGAGACTACAGTTTCCTTTCATGCTAAAAAAGGTGGTGGTGGGGGGAATAAACATTGGCCAGTATGTGAAAATACCATTTATTTCACACATTGTACTGTCACATAGCCTGAAATTAAACATTTGACATTGTTAAATGTTGTTGATGTCTGAGAGGTTATCTTACACTTTACCCGGTACTCCTTAACAACAAAGTATAACAAGCTGCAGCACACAGTTTTGTGAATTTCCCCTGCTGCCCTTTTCATGCAGCTCCAAGGGAACTAGCAAATAGTAGATGTTTTAATGTTAAGTAAGTAAAGTGACAAACCAGAGACTTATGTTCAGGTCTCTTGATCATAACTAGATTACTGTGTTTAAGGCATGGATACCAGGAAAGTGAATCTTATTATCAATGCCAAGAACACATAAAAAAGGGTTATGATTTGTGAGATATGATCATAATTTTTTGTAGTGCATGGAGCTTTATTTGCTCCATGTACAACCAGTTACAGGGGAAAAAGGGAAAAGCATTTTACTGGCTTTTGAAGGCTTTCAAAGTCAGTAAAACATGTCATCTATATCAAACAGACATCAGGCAGACATAAAGTGCCCACCTGAAGCATGATGAGCTTTAAAAGGTATAATACACATCATACTGCCATGCCACTTATATACAAGTATGGAACAACAAAGTTAAAACAGCTTTTAAAAAACTGTTTTACCTTCTGGCACTGTCCTTTGCTGATGGGAACCACCTTCTGTCAAGCCCCAGTGCAAAGTGCTTAACAAAAGCTTGCTAAGAACCTTTCTGATGTCACAAAGGCACATAAAAGATTTTTCTTTTTCCCATTTTTAGAACATGATCATGGTATACCAAACACTAGACAACAGTAGCTAATAACAGAATGTGTCAAACTGTTGATATCTGTAGCCTTTCCAAAACAATGGATGAGCACTTATCTAAATTGATATGCTTTTTATGCAAATGACAAATTAAAAAAAAATCAATGAAAACACAATAAAATAAGCATCAACCAAATAATTACCCAGAATTAATTACATAGTCTGTCTCCAAAACCACAGCCGTAGGCAATGGCGGCAGCAATGACCTGTTAACTAAAGCCACAAGTCCTGTCCTCTTGTACAGAAGAGAAAAGGCTTCCATAAAATTATTTCAGTTATTTATTGTTTTCTGTTTAATGGAGCTCACTTTGGTAGGATGACCTGGGTTACACCATCACAGAGAGAAGTATAAGCTGAACATTAAAGTGTGTGAGACCATGCAAAAATATGACTACATACTCTAGGCAGCATTAGCTAAGGAAAGTTTTCTATAATTAGTAACTGGACTAAAATAAAGCAAACAATAACTAAATAAATGGCACCTGAGAGAACTGTAAAATGCTGCTTAAATATTCAAGGAACACACATAAGGTTTTTACATGAATACATTGTAAAAACATGTTTAAATCATATTTAAAATCTAGAAACATAAATGTGCCAGCATTTAAGATGCACAGGATTCACTCAGTTTGTCCATTCCTTATCTGCTGCATGAGGTATTATTTCTTTCATACTTTTCCACTCTGAGCTGCTGGCAGGAGGAACATTCCTCATTTTTTGCCACCATCTGGCCACTGTTTTTGGAAAAGAAAGATAGTAAATCAGGGGGGCATAAGCTGAATGTCTGGCAGATTGCTGCCTTCGCCTAAGGAGGCATACAAGAGCAAGTATGCTATTGGACTGATAGTTAAGTGCACCATGGACCTTTTAGAGATGTTAAGTTGGTGGACATAAGTACATAGAGGGCAAGAGTGACTCATCATTACATCACACTCCTGCAGGGCCACAGTATGCGTTTTACATCAGCTGGGTATCAGATCCAGAATTTGCGGGTGGTTGGATTAGTACTTACAAGATGCTGATGAAGAAATGACACAGCATCTCAAAACTGTAAAACCAGTCTCTGACGAGACAGCTCACCTTGTTTAGTATTACAAGGCAGACACTGTCTGTGAAAATTTGTTGTTACAGTAACAGATTGGTTATACATTTTCCAAACCTATCACGTTACCCACAGATATGGTCCATAGGTTATACATTACATTATTACATATAGTGTTCCGTCTTATGCCAAAGTTTGTCAGACTAATCAGAGTATGAATTTTGTCTGTATTTTTCTCACTGAACCATCTTTTTGCTATAATGGTAAATATTTTGGGTGTTGCTTACATCAGGCATAGTTACTTTGAATACACAGCAGTATTTCATTGTGCATTTTCACTTGTGTTTTTTATTTATTTGTTTATTTTTTTTACTCTTTCACCTTAAATTGTTAACATTTTTGATATTTCTGGGACTTCCACAGAAATAAGAAGCTGTCTCTTATGGAGTTAATCAAGTAGGAAACAAATTAATAAAATATGTACACAATTCTTTGTTTTACCCTCATCACTGTAACATATCTCAAATTGTTTTAGTCTAAATAAATTCCCTGCAGTAAATTATTTACATCTGCTACTCCCTTTGTTTTCTACCCTCAATAAGCACAACTAATTATCTTTTGTTCTGTAACTGGGCGGGAGCCTGCAGGTTATTCATATAATCTGAAAACAAATTGGAAACTGACTCTTCTAAGGCTCAGCACAACACCGTACTTTGCTGTCTGATGTTACACTTCTCCCTCTATTTCCTGTTTTAAGTAATTCCTTTTCCATTCTCTTGTTGTACTTTGAGTCACTACTGCTTTTAGCTTAATTAGTAACCTGTCATGTGGAACTTAATCAAAGCCGTTCTGAAAATCTACATAAATAATGTCATAAGCACCACTGGAACCCACTTACTTTGTTACCACAGCAGTAAAGCATTAGAGGTTAGTTGAGCACAGTCTCTCCTTTCAGAAACGTTGTTCCTTATATCCCATTACGTTATTTATTAGAACACAAAACCTCTTGCATCCTCCTCCATGCTAATCACTCTCTCATTGCACTTAAGTATTTATATATGTTTTATAACGTGGTACCACATATACTCCTTACTAACAGGCATTTGTAATTTCACCCACGCTTTGCTGTTTTTTTTGACAATATCCAGTTCCCCTCTAATTTCCTCTCTGGCCTCCCTCAATATCCTAGAATAAATTCAATTGACTCTGCAGATTAATTGTTTTCAGAGCCACTAGCCTGTTTAACCCAGTTTCTGCTTTAACTCGAAAATCTTCTAGGACTGTAGGTGCACATCTGGTGTCAGGAAGTTTCATTTTGTTTTTCTGCTGTTTATTTTGTTTTTCAACTTTGGAATTGTGTGTGCTTGTGTGTGTTTTTAATTAACATTTTTAAGTTTTAAAATTTAGCATCCTTGCTATTGGGAGACATATATTGCTGTGTAAGAAGAACATTAAAGCTCCTGATAAGATTCTGACAGCCTGTGCAAAAGGGGAAAAGGCATCCTCTACAACACAATTCCTCTAAATGGAGTGCATTTCCTTTTAAATTGTTGATAGAGTACAGCAACAAAAGGAGGGGCAGTTCAGAAAAGACGAGTCACTGTTATGTATTCACTGACACAGTAAAGAGGCAAACTGAATATTAAGAAGGCTTGTGTTATCTTGGTAAAAGAAAGAGCCTACTGTTAGAGCGTGCAAGTGAGCTACCTGGCTGTCATTCATAGATTACATCTGAAACCAGGCTCCCCATCTGTTTGTGCAAATGAAACGTGTAATATTCTAATGAACACTCTCAGTAATCACTTTACTTGAAATATTCTGTAAGATAATCTCCAATTGCCTTAAAGTTTACTTCACAAAGGAAATGTCAGTGGGATTCTCTAGTCCTAAAGTGAGTTCATTCAACTGAACTTCTCGGTTGTCATTTCTGTCATTTATTCAGCAGGATTCTCCTGAATGCATTAGTTTGATGCTTTAGATATGCAAGTAACAACAACATGTTGACTTAAGTATCCACAAAAACGTTACTAACCCTAAACACAGAGCAAAATATCAGGCCACCTCATGCATGTTTAAAGGGAGAAATACCTTAGAAGGAAGCAGATAACTGATTTACCAGCTCCAAAATGCCTTGCATGTAAACACTAACTGAACATCTATTCAAGCTGCCGTTCTTAACGAGGTAGTGAGACAGGCTATGAAGCAAACTTTTTCATTTGGTTTGTTGGACAGGTACATCTATCAGCCACTGATGTATGTTTTCAGGCTGCATTCAGAAGACTGTAATTTGTTTGCAGTAGTGAATTGCATACTATAAAGATGAGAACTTCTAATATTACACATTATTATAAATCTTGGTTTAAACTTAAAGACTTGCTTGAAAAATATTAATTGTTGTTGATATGTATAAATTTGATGTATTGATCATCTCTGGACCTATGTAAATAGTTATTTGTTTTATAATTGATTTATTTATTATTTTAAAACCAAATAAAAAAATAAAAAAGAAGACTGCAATTAAATGCAAATTATTAGTCACATCAGTAACAAAGAAAGAAATGGTCAAGATAACAAGCAGGTGTAAAAAACAACCATGAACTTGCTGGCAGTACAAATTGTATCACGGTAATATCTGCTAACATATGTAATCATATAAAAAGTGAGACAACGCCTTAATGATCGAAATGAAATCGCAATTTCTGAGATAAATCAGAAACATAATGCAAGCAAATTAACACATATGCTGATGTGTAACTGTGCGAGGCACAGCTAACATCTAATTTACGAATAAAGACAAGACTAATGCAAAGTTATGTGGAGGTTGACATAAATGAAAGAACAAATGCAGCGCACAAGCAAAGGATGGACAAACGATAATGAAAAATAGGAGTCAGAAAATAATAGATGACAGATAAAAAATGAGAAAAGAGCTAATAGAACCTCATGGTAGAGCCATAAGAAATCAAATTCCAGTGAATTGGACAGAGCAAAATGTGTAATGAAGATGAAATCAAGCTGTGTGGTGACAGTGTTTTAAATATTTTCCGAGGGTGCCACTAATCTGTTAGACAAGAAGGTTCTAGTAGAAGTGTTTGAATTCCATCATATTGTTTCCTATGGCAAGCATGACTTCCCTCATAACTGTCACATTGATAAGACACTCCTGAAAACTGATCCCATACTTAAAGATCTAGGAATGTATTTTAACAATGAGCTGTCTTTTGATCACCACATGTCCATGGTTGTAAGGAAGTCCTTTTTCATTGTACATCTGATGTCTAAAGGTGTTGCATCCAGATCCAGGGATGTAATTGATCCACTGTACATGGCACTCATTAGGCTAATCCTTGTGTATAAAACCTCTTTCGGTATGTACCTGCCTATCCTCTTCTCATAACTGAAACAACCACAACGTATCTCTAAGAAATCCAAGGGCCGAAATCATAAAAAATATGAAGAACATCTCAAAGCCTTGTTCCTCTTCTCAGTATCATAAAGGCTACTGAGAGGTGACCTCTGCATTATGTATACAGCTTCAACCAATTCTATTAAGTCAGACATATTACACATTCACAAGTCCAATGGCATCATAAAAACCTGCTCAAGCAATCTCAATTTCTTTGCAAAATAAATAGAATACACTGGAGGGATGGGTTTTGTATCACAGAGAATACCTTTTCTATGAAACAGTTTTCCATTCCACATAAAACAAAGTATTTCTCTTACTCTATTCAAATGTAATTTTTATGACTGGATGGGTAACTGCAAATTCACACCCTGATTTAGCACCCATCCCTCATGGATAGGGGGAATATGTAACTGTCCCAACACATCCTTGTTCAACCCATCTCTGGGTTATTAAATAAAATATAAGGCCTAAACCTACCATGAAAATATAAATGTAGGCTTCTTAAGATACTCACATATCAATAGCTAGTAAATGCATATGAACCCATGAGCCTACAAGCACTTGAAGACCGCTGTCTTGAAGATCTTGTAGCTCATACAGGTTGCTGATCATGCTCAAACTCGATTATGAGTTCAGGCAAGCAGCTACCACCCTTTAACCTTAATGCACTATTGGAGTTTGAGCGAGGTAAGTGCAGCAGCCATAAGGAGGGAAGAAGGTGGAGGGGGTGTAAGTGCAGATTAGGCAGAAATCCAGGAAGCCATTTGGTTAAGAAAATGGGAGGAGGATTTTAGAGTTATGATGTGAGAATGAAGTTTTATGCTTAAGGAGTGTGAGGTGACTTTTCTTTCTTTCTTTCTTTCTTTTCTTCTTTCTTTCTTTCCTTCTTTCTTTCCTTCTTTCTTTCTTTCTTTCTTTCTTTCTTTCTTTCTTTCTTTCTTTCTTTCTCTTTCCTTCCTTCTCTTTCTTTCTTTCTTTCTTTCTTTCTTTCTTTCTCTTTCCTTCCTTCTTTCTTTCTTTCTTTTTTTCTTTCTCTTTCTTTCTTTCTTTCTTTCTTTCTTTCTTTCTCTTTCTTTCTTTCTTTCTTTCTTTCCTTCCTTCCTTCTT
The DNA here is from genome assembly GCF_019279795.1 of Protopterus annectens. Classification (NCBI taxonomy): domain Eukaryota; kingdom Metazoa; phylum Chordata; order Ceratodontiformes; family Protopteridae; genus Protopterus; species Protopterus annectens. The sequence goes on from NC_056742.1 coordinate 424,625,309, forward strand.
TCTTTCTTTCTTTCTTTCTTTCCTTCCTTCATTCTTTCTTTCTTTCTTTCTTTCTTTCTTTCTTTCTTTCTTTCTCTCAGTATCCATCATGGATTCTGTAATTCATATTATTCTTCAAGTTTCTCCTCTGTGATCTGCCCTCTAGGTCAATAACTTTAGTTTGAAGTCATATAACTAAGTTTTTATGTTTGTAAATTTGCTCACCTGTCCAGTGCAATGGCATCGAGTGATAAAACCCTGGCTGTGATGTGGATGACCCCCCCTCCCCAATTTCAGTTTGTGGTTTGGGCTCTGGAGAAGCCAGATTGGGGAGGTGGTGGTATGAATGCATTTCATCAGCTCCCTCATGCTGGGGTGAGGGACAGGAAAATGGTGTGCTCTTGGTCGCTAATAGGGACTGGGGATGCATGGAGGGTATTGTCTGCAAGGGGGCAATGTCACTGGCTGAGTCACATGAAAAAGTGAGACAATATGCTACAGTACCTCATGCAGGGGAACACCTTGGACAGTATTGTCCTTGAAAAGTAAGGGTTTTAGCCACAGTGGAAAACATTCCCTAAACAGCAGTATGGCAATTGTCTGTGATGCCTCAATCTCCTCAAACTCCTGAAAGTGGACAGAGGGATTCCAGAGGAGGACAGAGGTGTTTAGACTCAGTGGATGAGGAAAGGCACTGGCATCAGCTGAGGATAAGCTGTGGGGGAGCTAAAAATTAGGATAAAATTGCTCTGCTGTTGATGAGCAGTTAAAGATTCCATGCCAGATACAAGATATGATATGGCATCATGTTGGCAGCACAGCTATATCTGTAACTTCTTGGTCTCCTTAGGCACTATCTCCTCAGTTTGAAAGTTTTTTTTCAATGAGCTCTCTGTATAATGATTCCTCAGTATTCCCTTGCTTAATGTCAGGACACTTTCCCTTAGCTATTTTTCCAAAAAAAGGTCAGTCTGATTCCAGGAAAAGAGATCGAACAATAGGACCTCATGAAAAACTGGATATCCATACTGAACTCTGAGCCATACCCCAAAACCAATGTTTCTCTGCTTTATATGGCTGTTTTATAAATCACTGAACTTTGTGCAGCTTAGGTTCTAGGACACCAAATGATGTCATGACATAAGATTATATGTTCATAGGTTCATAATAGAATAACTGCCCTTGTTGTCCATTTTAAGCCTAGCCAAGTGGGTCTATATTGCAACATCGAATGCTAAAAACAGAGAATGATGTTACATCGACACATTTTCAGCAAAAGCTGAAAATGTCGAATCCACAGAACAGCGAAAGAAATCGCTGTTCCAACAACGCAAAAAAAAAAAAAACATTACACACTTCCAAGCACATACACACATACCCAGTCCTAATTATACCCCCCAAAAACCAGTAAACAACTAAATACACATATGCACATAACTCAACCATACATTTAACAAAACAAAAACAGTAAACATTTTAAACCATATGCACTTACCTTAACCCGCACCCTAACCCTAAGGTCAGTAACTGTTGCACAATCATGCTCGGGAGCTATACCGGACAAGGGACCACACTACACTTCAGAACATGGCAAAACAACGAAGTGGTCAAGCGACTTCTTTCCCAGGGAAAGAATTCGCTGAACAGCCGCTTCGCTGTTTTGCCTGTTCGCTCTACATGTCGATGAAAACGCATTCGACATAATGCATTTTCGTTGTACTCATAGGAACCCAACCAAGTACCCCATATGAGACTCAAACTCTGCACCTTGTCTCTGTAAGGTAAATACCTTAACCAATATGTCAATCTCTCAAGAATTTTTGCCATGATTTTCTTCCTTCTGTTATATAGCCTAATGCTGTTATGAGTCCACTAGGGTGGTTTGTTCTTCCTAGGTTACAGCTGCATCTATGCAGCTATTAACATGCTTGTATACTGTTTCCTTGAATAGTTCCAAGCAGACAGCAGTGTTCTCAGGGTTTATGGGGGCTGGAAAGCTTTCTAGGTTATCACGTAATACTAGGAAATTAGCCTTAGAGTAGCTCCTGAATATTCCAGGGTTAGCTGGGATTCCAGGTTTTAGTTTTACTTAGGAGACCATTTTGTGGTCTGATCTTGGTGGAGAAGACATTGCACTAGGGACTGTGCAGCACTTTGCCTTAATAGTGATGATCAGATCGAGTACGGTTACACTGGTTGATGTATTGACAATCTTGTCCAGGAACTTTGTATTTACAAAATTCAGGAATCTCTGTGCCTGTAAATGTGGTGTCATATATGATTCCTAATTAATAGTGAGGTAATTAAAGTCACCCATGAATATGGTTTGAAGCAGATGGTGAGTGTTTCCAATCAGTTTAAATGGATGTTATGGGTTTCCTGGGTCATAGAGAGGGACCTATAGCTTGCAAGGAAGTTGCATGGGATTTTGTCTATGGTGATGAATGTAGAGAAGTTCAAGTGCATTGTCCTGTTTAATCAGCTGTGAGGTATATTTATTTTTGACGTAAATTGAGACACCTACAATTTTAGTCCCTGTCTGTGTAGTAGCTGGTTTTAATGTGTGGAAGGCATTATAACCTTGCACTGTCAGTGTGCTGTCTATGGCTTTAAACCATGTCTCAGTGACTGCACAGATGTCAGCATTATCCAGGGTGAGGAGAGCTTCTAGGGAATGGAGTTTTTTGTTTAGACTCCTAGCACTGACTAATAACACCTTTAGATTTTCTTGGTTTTGATTTGCTATGTCGATAGTACTGTTAGTATGGCATTGCTTAAAGAAGACACTATGGAAGAGAGAGGACAATGTTTTAGCTAATATTCAAAATCAAGGTGCAGAAAGTTCCTGGCAAAGCAGTGGGGTCTGTTGGCCATCTCCTTTCATGCTGACAAATACTGCACCCCCTTAGAATGACACCAGAAACTAAGCCAGTTATTAAAGTCAATCATTTGTTGATCATATTGTGACATCATCCTTGGAGAAGACAAAATGCTGCTCAGTGATAGGCTCATAACAGCCTGGGACACATTCCAAGAGCTCCGTGATGTCTCTGTTTGTATAGTCTAGGGAGGTAATTCTCAGGTCATTTAGACCCACGTGGACTATGACTGAGTCATACCAGTACTTGTGGTTCTGTGACCTGAGTGCATGCATAATGTGGTGCATCCTGGCTCCTGATAAGCAACTAATTCTCAGTTGGAGTGCCTTCTGTGTGGAGTCTGCATGTCCTCCCCACAGTCGAGTGGCCTCAGAAAGGCATGCGTCAATGGGCGTGCCTTCGCTGAAGGTTGGATGTCGGGCTGGCAACTCGTCACCATAAAAATCTACTGGCAATCATTAGTGGACCGGAGTTCCACTGTGGTGACCCCTAACCGGGAAAAGCCGAAAAGACAAACATGACTTTCTCTTTACTCACCCTGATGAGAGTGACATCAGTGTGTCTCACAATGGAGTCTCCAATGACCAGAATGTTAGATTGTGAGGTGGCTTGTCTTATGGGCTTACAAGTAGAGGCTCCATGAGATGCGGCTGTGTGTGTTGATGTGGATGTTCTTTTGAAAGAATGCATTTGGGGCAGCTGAGGGTATTTTTTATGTAGGAGGTCTTTGGGGTTTAGGAAGGTTACATTTAAGTGCCTCAGCATATGTTGGTCTGTGTGCCTGCTTTGAATTGTGTGTGATGAGTGCAGTGTATGTACTAGTGACAGACCTGATGGAGTGCTTTTATGTGAGATCTATGCGTCCAGTAACATTATATAAATACACCTCTCACATACCATATAATTTTGAGAATTAACTGGCTGTCAGTAAACATGAGGCAATTTCTTCATTGCCTCAGGATGCCCATATCCACCAAGCTAGTAACAGAGATAGTTGGAGAGTTCATATCCATGGCAACAGACCCTTTTTTATTGATTAGACAGTTAGAGTGAGAATATAAAGTAATGTCAGGAGGATTTGGTTTGCAGCTCTGGGTGCAGTGCTTGTCTTTACAATCTTGTTGTCCTGTGTGCAACTAGGTATTGGAGAAATTTTAACAGTGTTTTTACAGGAAAAATGTCAAATCATGGTGTCTGCATCTATACAGAGCACTGCAAATACCTGAGGGGAAACAATTTCTAGATGAAGTATTTAGGCAGATATTCTGAAGTTAGGTTACACAGCAGCAAATCAAGCAGTACTTGCTAAAAAGAAAGAGTTAGCATGTGAAGAATGATGAAAAGAGGGGAGGTGCATGAATGGCTACTGCCTGGCTACTACTATTGCTGGTCTCACCTTAGCTTCATGTTGCTGGGATTAGATACTTCTTTGCTTCTTCTTTCACTAGAAGCAAAACAGTAGCACCAATCTGAAGATAAGAAGCAGACCACAGGCTCTTTGGTGATCAACAGTCTTGTCGCAGATTATGCAAGGGTCTGTAGGCTTGCAGTAGCCTTTTGCTGGCAGATGCCTTGAATAGCAACCATATCAATCAGGAAGGTGAAACACAGGCACTCCCTGCCCAATCAGAAACAATCAGGAATCAGTGCATTCTGCCCCTTCCCTCACCAGGAGCAAAATATATTATCACAAATTCCAAGCTAGTAGGCTGGAGTGTGGGGAGTGCCTTCTGTGTGGAGTCTGCATGTCCTCCCCGTGGTTGGGTGGGCATTTGAAAGACATGCGTAAATGGACGTGCCTTCATTGAAGGTTGAACATCGAGCTGGCACCTCGGCATTTGTGAAAATCTACTGCCAATGATTAGTGGACCGGAGTTCGGCTGTGGTGACCCCTAACCGGGAAAAGCCAAAAGACAACAACAACCTGTAAAGCAGTTATTAGGCTTTCCGCTGATCAGCATTCTCCAGGAAATAATGTCCCTATGCTTCTTCTCCTATCAGTAGCAAAACAGAAGCACTAGTCCTAAGATGACAACTGAGAGGCAGAATGTGGGCTCTCCAATAATTGGGAGGTCTTGGAGTAGATGTTGCATATTTTAAAGGAAAGATGGAAAAGCTGCAGTGTGCACTAAGGCGTTATAAATGAAAGCGGGGGCAACTTAAGCTTTAACTATCCATGTGGAGAGCCACTAATTTTAAAAGAGCAATATAGATTGGAAGGGGGTGGGCACTTTGTATTCTGGTTCTATGGAATATAATGAGATGGCCAATAGGTGTAAATAGCTGAGGGGGAGTGATTTCACAAAATTATAATTTGGGGCTTACTCACGTTAGCCAAAGAAAGAGGAGAGGGAATGAGATATGTGGTTGAATTAACATAACAGGCAACTAGAAAGACAGATGAGCTTAAAAATACAACAGCACCATGTGAGAGGGTGGGGAAAACTTAGTTTCTGTATAACTCACAAGAGACACAGCTGTGGTCTCTTTCCTAGTTTAAATATGCAAATAAAAAGCAGAATAAAAGTACAATATAGTGTAAAGAAAAGAATCACAATGTACAAAATATAAGAAGGCAATGAAGCAATACAAATTACAAGAAAGCAAAAATACACCTAACATTTCCCTCACAGCAAGTTGTGGCAGAGTCTGGGTGAGCTTTTCCAGTAAAGCCTTGAAATATTTTATTTTACCTTTTAAATATAAAATTTAGTTCCTAGTGCCACCCTCAGTTCACACACAATTAACCTTAATTGACCAGTTCTAATGTCTGTATGACTCACAACAGATACAGTTGTGGTCTTTTTCCTAGTTTAAATATGCAGTTAAAAACAGAATACAAGTAAAAAAACAGTCTAAAGAAAATAAATCAAGTCTGGGTGAGGTTTTCCAGTAAAGCATTGAAATGTTTTATTTTAACCCTAAATAGAAAGTTTAGTTCCTATCCCTGCCCTCAGTTCACAGGTAATCAACCTTAATTGACCTGGCCTAATTTTCGTGTGATTCACAAAGGTCACAGCTGTGGACTCTTTCCTATTTTAATTATGCAATTAAAAGCAAAATACAAGTAAAACACAGTGTAAAGAAAATAAATCATAGTACACAAAATAGCAGAAGGCAGTGAAGCAATATGAAATACGAAAAAGCAAAACACGCTAAACTTTCTCTCATGGCAAGTTGTGGCAGAGTCTGGGTGAGCTTTACCATTAATAATTGCACATATGTGAGTTTCAAACTCCCTAACCTTAGAAAATACATGGTAATGTAAAAACTCTTTTTTTCTACAAACTTTGTATTTATATAAGAACAATAATTAAAATATGTCCCTGGCCTTGGTCTTTGTTCCTTATTAGTTTTGGTATTGTCCTTGATTCCTACATTAAGAGGTTGTACTGTCATTGCTGGTTGATGTAAGGGTTGTCTGGGGAGGAAAGTAAGTCATCTTCTCATTTGGTCACTTTAAACCACCTGGCTTTACAGGATTAGTGTGCATTTCTGCAAAATAAGTTGAAATATGTGTACCTTTGTGTGCTTGAATAAAACACACATAAAGACCATTAGTGTGTCCATACTTATTACTTATTTCTTTTCACCACAATGAAAGATCTGAGGTATACATAGCCATCAATGGGGTTATAATTGCTGAGTACAGACACTGTTTGTGGGCGTGAATGATTAACCCTATTGTCATGATAAAGTTAAACAGTCATTAGTCTGACTATGCAAGAGTAGTGTGCATGTGTGTAAAACAAGTTAGAATACTTTGCTGTGGTCATTTTTATTACAGTAAGTAATTTTAGATGTAGACAGCCAAGTGGCTGTACCTGATGAGTACGGACACTAGTAGATTATAATGATAACATAATGAGTGATCTTAAATAATCTTTTATGTTTGAAACGTTCTGAAGTGGGCACTTTGGTTATCATCAGTTAGCAAACTTTTTTTCACTTCTTGTTAGAAAATTTTCAAGAATATTCATGTTTAAAACAAACACACAGACTTTTGCTTTATTAAACAAAACAATTATTTATAATTATCTGATAGGTAAGTATACATTTCAAATGAACAGGAGTATGATCCAAAAGAACATCTGCACTTACACGCGGTCAAAAAAAAAAAAGGAAAAGATTGTTGCGGGCAAAATTTGAGCAGCTTGAGAACTGCACAGTTTCCACTGTACAATTGAACTGCTGCCAGGGACTAACCTAACTCAAGACACAAGACACAAACATGTGTGTGTGTGTGTGTGTGTGTGTGTGTGTGTGTGTGTGTGTGTGTGTGTGTGTGTGTGTGTGTGTGTATATATATATATATATATATATATATATATATATATTGCTTGCTGAACTAATAGAAAACTTTAGTTCATAGATTCATAGGTTCATCGGTAAGTGCTAGGCTAGCTGCCCTTGCAGGCCATTTTAAGACTAGCCAATTTCCCTTTTTTTGTTCAGAATAACTTATCCCACTTGGTATAGATTGGCTGCACCCATCTCATGGTTGATAATTATATATTACCCCTAATGAGAAATACTGGGATCATACCACAGATAATTGGAGGGGACCATGCATGGGATAAAGCATTTAGGAACTGTCTCTGTCCATTAGTAGTACAGTGGCAGTCCTGAGGTAAATTTTCTGTTTCCCAGCCATAGTTTTAAGTTGCTGTTGAATATGGAGAAGGATGGGGAGTCTGTCCCACAGCAGTGATATCCTCTGTGGGATATATCTATCAATCCAAACTATTCTGGTTATGTTGCAGAAGAGGCATAGATCCATAGACTGAGTATTTCTGATTCCATTTGTTGGATGAAGTGCAGTAAATCCATCAGTAATAGGTCAGAGGATGACTTGTATGCAAGTCATGGCTCACCACTTAGCAGTTTGTAGGATATCAACTGTAGTGACAGGCCTTTGAGTCAGTCCATGTAAGATATGTTGTTTAGGCCTTGTATCCTTTTAGTAAAGTATCTCTGTGGGTGTTGCAGTTTTTGTATGAGTCTGGACAGATGTATGCCAGAGATGGCACTGTATTCAGTGACTGGCCTAAGGCGGACTGAGTAAAGGAGAACAATGACACCCCTAGATCTAGACAGAGCCTGTTTATAAGCTGTGCAATATAGAAGGACTTTCTTACAACAGGATACACATGCTGCTCAAATGTTAGGTCACTGTCCACATAAATTCCCAAATCCTGAACATATGGGTCAACTCATTGGGGTGTATTGTCAATGTGGTAGCTCCCTGGGATAGATGACTTCTGAAGAATACAGTAATGTATTTTTTGACATTTAGTTTCAATACATTATTTTGGTGCCTATTATTTATTTGAGACAAATCTTCCCACAGGATCGATGTCATTTGGAGATTCAGTAACTGCTCCTACCTTGTAGTCATCTGCAAACATAGTCAGCCAGAGCCATTTGGCACTGGCTTTTACTTCAGAAAAGTAGATGCCAAACAGGAAAGGTCCTAGCACAGAACCCTGGGGGCTCCGCCAATGACTGGTGTCTTTGTGGAGGTAGCCTCCACTCTTTTGATTATCTGTGTCCTATCTATGAGCCAGTTGGCAATCCAGTGGTTGGCATAGGTGACATAGTGCTCTCTCCAGAGAGAGAGAGAGAATGCTTCGGCTGGTGTTTGTCATAGTCCATGCTGCTCCCCTAAGCCTTGGCTAAAAATTTCATTTTGGATCAACCCTCTCTCCTGGTTAAACAACAAATTAAACTAGTACACTTGGTGAAATTTTGCTATGTAATCAGTATGCCTTTCTCCTCAAAATTTTAATATCTTTCTGAACTTGGCTATCAGGAACATTTTTAATTCATAAGAAAAAACTGTTCAAAAGTCTGACTTCCTTTATACATGTAAAACATTTACACAGCATTACAGCATCAGGTATGATATTTGGACAATGCAAATGTTTGACAGTATCAAGAAACAGATATATCTGTATGGTAAAACATTGGTGAAGTTAACAGAGCAATCCTTTACTTCCAACCTACTTTTCAGGAAAACTGCCTCCTTGAATCTCAGTGAAGTCTTATAGTAAAGAAGAATAAATAATCTTTATTTAATAACACGTGATACATGTACCTGTTACAAAATTCTGACTAAGATGCTGTAGATTTGCTTGCAGTAAACTCTGAAGGCTTGTTTTCTATATCTATATATATATATATATATATATATATATATATATATATTTTTTTTTTTGGCAGAATGAGAGGGGTAGCTACATTAGCCTAAAAGCAGTGAATGCTTCTTTACTAAATGTTATGCACTAGCATTCTAAGGAGAGCTTAATACTCATTTGATATAGACTACATTTACATCATTACATATGCATAGGTTCATAGGTTCATAGGCGATTACTGGGTTAATGGCTCTGGAGCCCTTACAACCGAGTGTATATTATATGAACGAAAGTTCATATAAGCGAATGTTCAATGAGTGAAAATCCCAGAAATTGAAAACAATATTGTGGGGAGCCATGCACCCCCCCCCCCCTGCTAAATATATATTCCAACTCCAAGATCACACTACAGTGAGGAAAGGGCAAAAACTCCAATCTTCACTGTACTGCGATCCCACAACATGGACCCCCATGTCCGGGAGTTTCTCTCATTAGAGAGTTTGCTTATATGAACTTTCATTCATATAATATAGACCCTTTGCAACCCTAGTCAGCTTTACCCAGATTTTACCCTATTTTTGATCTCAAGAGTAAAGGTAACAAGGATCAGAAAGTGAGGTTTGACAGTTTATACAGACTGCATCTGTCCATAAGGGACAAGGGTGCGATCCCAGGAGTGAATTATTGTTTTCCCAACCACTGGTCCAGATTGCACTTGAAGATTGTCAGGGAAGGGTCTGCTTCACAGGTATAGGAAGCCTATTCCAGATGAAAGGCAGTCTCTAGGTTACATAATAGTCACTTCAGCATGATCTATTCATGTCAGTGATCAGGTTTAAATCCTTGGAGTGGGTAACCATTGTACAGTTAGTTTGGAAATATGCAATATTTCATCAGGGCTGGGTCAGAGACTGCCTTATAGGTCAGGCATAGATCACCTCTCAGTAATCAGTGGCAAACTGAATACAGTGATAGGGCCTTTAATCTGGCCGCATATGACATGCTGTTTATGCCCTGTATTTTGTTTGGTGAGAAACCTCTGATGATGCTCCAACTGTTGCAGGTGCCTGGTGAGGTAAAGGCAAACTGATGCATTGTACTTATTTGTCTGATGAGAACTGAGTACAGTGATACTATGACATCCTTAGATCTAAATGCCATGCCTTTACGTACAGTATAAGCAGAGACACATAGAAGGATTTCTTCACTACCATGGACACATGGTGACCAAAGTTCAGATTGCTATCAGGCCTCTCACCACTGGGTCCACTCTTAGGTGGTTGCTATCAATGTTATAATTTGCAGGGGTATTTCATTTCCCAAAGGGTATTATTATGCACTTCTTTGCATTTAGTTTGCAGCCATGACTCTGACACCAGTCATTAGTTTGTGTCCTTTCTGTAGGATATCAACATAATTTGGGGAGTCAATGAGTGCTCCCAACTCACTGTCATCAGCAAATGTAGTCATCCAAAGGCCATCTATATTTACCTTGACATCTGAAAAGTATATCCCAAACAGGAGGGGGCCCTAGGACTGATCCCTGTGGTACTCTACTCATGACTGGCCTCTTGCTGGATATGGATTCCCCCTCTCTAATAGCATGTGTTCTAGCCACGAGCCATTTGGCTATCCATATGGCGACATAGAGGTTTATGCCCAATTTTATGAGGTTATGTATAATACCTGAATGAGGTATTGTGTGAAATGCCTTGGCCAGGTCAAGGTAGGCAGTATGCACTGACTTACCCTCATCTATGGCCTTGGTGACCTTCTTAAAGAAGTCCACCAGATTGAGCAGGCAGGATCTGCTTTTGATGAAGCGAACAGGGTTGGGTCTACAGTCTGGAGATTTCCTATGTCATTGTTAATTAGCTCCATGATTATGCTTTCCAAAGCCTTGCACATGAGGCCTAGTCAGACTTATGAGTCAGAGGTTTCCTGGGTCCATTAATGGTTCCTGCTTTGTGCAGAGAGATGACTGCTGCTGTCTTCCACTCTACTGGGACAAAGTCTGTCTGGGGACTGTGGTTAAATAGAGATCAGCAAGGGTCTGCTAAGTCATGTTTCAAGCTATTTAATAGGCATCGTGGGATTCTGTCTGGGCCTATTTATGCCATGTTTCTAGCTTTGAAGAATGCAGTGATTACCTCTTCTTCTGTGATAACAGGCAAAGCAATGGTAGGTGGCATTTCATGGGTAGTGACCGAAGGTGATGAGGTGTGAAATTTAAGTTAAATTTATCAGGGCAGCAGGTTTGCTGTTTCTTCTGGCTGAGTATAGGTAGTGCCATCTACAGATAACTCAGCACATTGTGTAGTGTTTCCCTTAAGATTTTGGACATAACTAAAAATTGTTTAATGGTTATCCTTTATTTGGGTAGGCTGTTTTAGTTTTGTACTTAGCTTTTGAAAACTTGACTAAATCTCTGATTTACCTGTTGAGACTAATGAGAGATTCTTTTTTCTTTGTTGTGCACCAGGAATTTCTTTCTTCTGTTGTATAGTCTTTTTATGCCGGGGGTCCACCAAGGTGATTTATTTTTCTGAAAAATAATAAACAGACAGACGTTCAGGTTCAGACTTCTTTACTCTTATGTAACATCCAGTACCTCAGCATTTCTCCTTCCAAGGATATCAATCATACAATTGAAGATACATTTATACTCGGTACCCCCTATGGACATGGAGTAGCTTAAGTGACTCATCCTGCTTAACTAATCTTGAGGTGTCATTGTTTTTTATGTAAATGAAAACACCTGCTCCTTTTGTTTTTTTTTTTGTTTTTTTTTTCCTTTTCAGGAGGTGGTCTGAATGTGTTATAGGCATTGTTGCCTTGCACTGCCAGAGTGCTTTCTGCAGCCTTAAACCATTATTCTGTAACTGTACAGACATCTGCATTCTCTAGGGTGAGGTGAGCTTCCAGGGAGTGCATTTTCATGCTAAAACTCCTAGCACTGAGTAGTAGTACCTTCAGCTTGGCATTAGAATTTGTTGCATCGGTAGGTCTGTTGGTTTGGCACTGCATAAAAAAATGCGCTATGCGGATTTCTAATGTCTTGACCAGTATTTGACAGCCTAGTAGTGACAGATGCAGACCATCTCTGGCAAAGCAGTATGGTCTGGTGATCATGTCATTCCAGGCAGACAAATACTGGATCCCCATGGAAGGATACCAGTAGCTAAGCCAATTCTTGAAGTCAATCATTTTCTGTTTCTATTGTGGTATCATTCTTGGTGAGGTTAAAATACTGTATAATGCAAGGTTCATACCCACCTGTGACACATATTCAGAGAGAATCCATCATGTCTCTCTTCATATAGTCCAGGGAGGTATGTGTCAAGTCATTCACACTCACATGGACTATAACCGAATCATGCTGGTACTTGTGATTGAGTGACTTTAATGCCTGTGTGATGTGGCAAATCCTGGCCCGTCAGGCAACTGACTGTAACCCTTTCTTTATCTAAAGATGTCCAGGTGGTGTCACTGTATCTAATGATGGAGTCTCCTATAAACAAGATGTTTGAATGTGTGGTGTTTTGCCTTAGGGGCTTGCTTATGGAGACACAGTGATGTACATTTTTATGTGTAGTGGTGTTGACTTGGTTTTGTTTGCATGTGGTTTCTGAAGGTAGCATACCTGTCAAATGGACAGATTTTCACAGAATGTCCACATTTTTGCCCCATATTTTTGGCCCATATTTCATAAAATAGTGGTTTTCTGGTAAATTAGTGGCAAATTATTAAAGGCTGAAGTTAGAAAGTAATGTCAGACATTTGTGTTTCAGGCTTCATACCCTTCAGAAAATTAATGGTAATGCAAAACCTGTTAATCTATCAACTTTCTAAGTTTGTTAAGAGCAATATTTAAAAATTGTTCCCACTTGTGGGCCTTTGTCCCACATTTATTTATGGCTTTGTCTAGATTTCTTGCTCTAACAGGTTGAAAGGTATGGATGGCATTATAATAGAGACTTCTGAGGTTTTGTGAGTACCTCCATATATGTGGGTTTATGTGTCAGGACCTTATTGAGTGAGGGAAATGATGTGCATGTGCTGACAACCTGTTTGTCATTTGATATGTCAGTATATGAGAGTCGCATCTCAATTTTCATAGTGTAACTACATCTGCCACATACTGTGTTTGTTTCAGGATTAAGTGGTTGTCAAAATACATGAGACAATTGCTACATTGCCTCAGGATGTCCATGTCCACCAGGCTGGCCATAGTGATAGCAAGAAGTTGCTTGTACAGGGTTTCAGGTTTTTCTTTATGGGTTTAACCAGGGAGAAGAGTGTGTAGAATTGACTGGACTGGGATGATAGCACATGGATGAAGAATGGGTACTATATTCAGTGTGAACTGCAGCTATCCAAGAAGGCAATGCTGCTATGCACGTAACTCAGATGCTCCTACAGCAGCAAGGGGACTGGGGAAGGTTGCAGAGATATTTATTCTAAGGGAAATTTTAACTTCAAAGAATTTGCATCTATACAGGGCACTGCTAACAGCTGCAGTGTATAGAGCAGCCTATCCCTAACACGGGGCTTATATAAAATCAAAAAACAAGGTTTACAACAGCAAGGCCTACAGACCAAGCAAGAAAACACACAATAAGCTTTCAGCCAGTAGCCCCCAACTCAGGTTGGCTATAGCACAGTTATGCCACAAGAGTGAAGTCAGAAAACCTTCTTAATGTAAACATGCTGGTTTTAGAGCTCAAGTGACAGGAAAGCACACAGTCTAGATGCTAGAGTCCTGTAAAATGAGGAGACACAATGTAATTAAATACTACAACAAAAGTGGAAACAGTTTAGCTTTGAAACACTGCTAAAGTGTGAGAAATGTAACAAATAATACAAGATTCTTGTGAAATACAATAAATATAGTCAGCTGAAGTACAAAATCATACATATTTTCATTCTTTTAGGAGCAGATGGATTTAGATGCAGCAAATTCTTTGTAATTCCCAGGTAAAGTAGCCAAGCCAGGAGCAGCTCAGAGGAATTGTGCACAAACTGATACAAACACTGGTCTTATATAGCTTCAGAAAAACAAGTTTTACAACGGAAAGACCTACAGACTAATATGCCTGTACCACTACTATGGCCATGCACATATGTCTGTTGGCACCTAATGACAGCCTGGCTTCAAGAGAAGAGTGGACAGCAAGCCTCCTGTATGGGACCATGCCTACACAATGGTTTCTGTGAGAGAAAACTAGCTCTGCAACTAGACAAACCACACTAGCTTGATTAAATGTGTCAACCTCAGCCTGTCATATCAGAGGTCTCTGTGTTCTGGGTATGCATAGGCATACTGACTGTGTCTAAAACATTGGCAGGGGATGTGGAAGTCACAACCTCAGTGTTACTCTGACCCTCTGCTCCTCCAGACTGTGCCTGTTCATCACCATCATCATCATTAGATGCTACTGATACTCCAACACCAAGTGGTAGAAGTTCCACAGTGCCACCATCAGGATCACCTACGACAAGGGGATCCAGTGTCTGTCAGCCTGGGATGACATGCTCGACAAGCCATGTTGCTTCACTAGAGACAGCTTCCACCTGTCACCCTTGGGCTTTTGAATACTGGCTAAGGCTCTTGCCACCCCCATAGTGCCTTTTTTAGGCAAGGCTCAAAAGACAAACCCACCTCCATAGACAACACAAGAAACAAAAAACTGAGGGTAATGCTACTCAATGCCAGAAGTCTAAACCTCAAAATGCACGAACTCAAGGCACCCCTCAGTATGGAGAAAATTGATATCTGTGCAGTAACAGAAACCTGGTTCAAGGCTCCAGAGAGCACCCCAGCACTACCAGGCTATAACTCATACCATACCTTTTGGCCCCAGAACCCGGACCAAAATACAAAAGGCGGGGGTGTATCCATCTTCATCAAGGATACCCACACCTCCAGGTTAGTGGCACTGCACGAGGCCTCGGAGACCATCCATGTGCAACTAACAGTGGGAAAAACTGCTTTTCAGTTTGTAGCTTGCTACAGATCACCCACCTTGTCTCAGGACCCCCACTCGGCATTCCTGAGAACATTGGAGAATATGAAGGTCTCACCAAACACCATGATATTGGGTGATTTCAACTACCCAAACATTGACTGGGAAAACTACTCAAGTCCCAACTCCTTTGCCCAATATTTCCTGGAGTTTATAAACTCAAACACCCTGGAACAACTGGTCACCACTCCCACAAGACGTTAAAACATATTAGACCTGATCATCACCAACATGGGGGCTCAATGCTCCACACCAGAGGTAAACCCCTTGTTGGTAAGATCAGACCATAAACTAATCACACTGGACATCCACATCCCGACCCCACCCCCTGCCAAGGAAACCACTGTGAAAAATTTCTCAAAACCAAACTTTACACTTCTCAAGACAGAGGTGGAATGTTTCAAAGCGCCCAGGCAAATGGAAAATGCTGCCCAAACTGCAGAATCCTTTACAAATGCATTCTATGAGCACCTACAGGAATGCATGGATCGAGCCATCCCAAGTAAAACCAAGACTCACTCCTCCAAAAAGAGGAGACCAGTCTGGTGGACCCCGGCCATAAATAAGCTATACAACAGAAGGAGGAAACTACTACATGATAGAGCAAAATCCCAAAAAGGGAAGGCATCCCTGATCAGTATTAGCAAGAAACTACAATCCCTCATAAAATCATCCAAGGCCAGCTTCGAAAGAAAAATCACCAAAGACTCTAAAGATAATCACAAGGCCTTCTTTAGCTATGTCAAGAATCTAGGTGGCAACTCTCAGATCTGCTCTGAGCTGGTGCAAAATGGCAAAGAATACACTGAACCCACTGACATTGCCAACATCCTGGCTGACAGGTTCAGTGCAAACTTTACCCCCCCTCACCCCCAAAAGGGCCTGTGTCCATCCCAGAAGAATGTAGACCCCCAGACATCACAGACACACAGGTGAAAACAGCCATCTCCAAAGCCAAAAACACAGCATCAATGGGACAGGATGGTAACCCAGGTTGCATCTTACACAAGCTCCAAAAAGAACTAAACCCTCACATAAATTCACTGTTCAAACTCAGCCTTACTACAGGATATTTACCCAAAGAATGGCATACAGCAACAGTTATCCTGTTCCACAAAGGTGGCGCCACAACGGATCCCGAGAACTATCACCCTATAAACCTGACTAGCCTGGTCTGCAAGGCTATGGAGTGCATCATCATGGATCTCATAAACAAAGACATTGGGAACCTCCAGACACTGGACCCTACCCAATTCGGCTTTGTTAAAGGCAGATCTTGCCTCTTAAACCTAGTAGACTTCTTTGAAACAGTTACCAAGGCCATAGACGAGGGAAAGGTAGTCCACACAGCCTACCTAGACCTCACAAAGGCCTTCAACACAATATCCCACTCTGGCATTATAGATAAGCTTACCAGCTTGAACATTAACCCTTATATCATGAGATGGGTTGCAAACTGGCTCATGGATAGAACTCACATGGTCAGAGTTGAGGGTGCCATGTCCAAATCCAAACTGGTTACAAGTGGTGTCCCACAGGGTTCAGTCCTGGAACCCCACTTGTTCAGTATATACTTTTCTGAGGTACAGGCAAGCACCGGGGGACTATGGCTGACCAAGTTTGCAGATGATTGCAAACTGGGAGCCATAATCAACTCTCCGGCTTACACAGACATCCTCTAGAAGGGTCTTACGGAGATGAATACCTGGTGTCAGAACCATGGCCTCAAGCTAAATGCCAAAAAGTGCATAGTCATCCCCTTTGGGAAAAACAAAGTGCCCACGAACTACCACATAGGTGGTAATCCACTAAGTACGGAAGATGTAATTAGGGATCTGGGGACACAAGTAGATAGCAACCTCTCCTTTGATAATCACATTGCCAAAGTGGTTAGAAACACCTTATATATAGCCCACGTAATCATGAAAGGGTTCACATCTAGATCAAGAGAGGTCATTGTGCCCCTCTACTCATCGCTCATCAGGCCCAAAATAGAGTACAATGCCCCATTTGGGAAGTACCTTACCTGACACCTGCAACAGCTGGAAAGACCCCAGAAGTGCCATCCCAAACAAAACCAAGATGCTCTCATCCAAAAAAAGGAAGCCAATCTGGTGGTCCCCTGCCATAAACAAACTTTACAACAAAAGGAAGAAACTGTTGAAGAAAAGAGGAAAATCCCACGATGCAAAAAACTCCCTTACCAGCCTCAGTAAGAAACAGATCCCTCATAAAATCCTCCAAAGCTAGTTATGAAAATAAAATTGCCAAAGATTCCAAAGACAACCACAAGGCATTCTATAACTATGTCAAGAATCTAAATGGCAATGCTCAGATCTGCTCTGAGCTAAAACAGAATGGCATTAAATATATTGATCCCAAGGATATTGCCAATAACCTGGCAGATCGATTCAGTGTCAAATTCACCCTCCTCTAACCCCCTAAATGGCCCATCTCAATACTGGAAGATTGCCAAATTCCAGTAATAATGGCCACACAGGTAAAAAATGCAGTCTCCAAAGCTAAGGATACAGCATCCATGGGACCAGATGACATCCCGGGCTGTGCACTACATGAACTACAATATGAACTGGCACCTCACCTAAGTGTCATGTTTAACCATAGCCTCACCTCAGGCTTTGTGCCCACTGAGTGGCGCAGAGCTACAGTTATCCCACTCCACAAGGGGGGATCCACCTTGGATCCTGGAAACTACCATTCCATCAGTCTGACAAGCCTTATCTGCAAGGCCATGAAGCGTATTATCATGGAACTTATAAACAAAGGCATTGGCAACCTTCAAACACTGGACCCCACCCAGTTTGGGTTCGTGAAGGGCCGATCTTGTCTCCTGAACCTGACTGACTTCTTTGAACCAGTTTCCAGAGCCATGGACAAGGGTAAGGGGGTCCACACAGCCTATCTAGACCTTGCCAAGGCCTTTGACACCATCCCCCACTCTGGAATCATAGATAAACTTACTAAGCTGGGCATTAATCCCTACGTCACCCAATGGGTTGCTAAATGGCTCTTCTCTGAAGTACAGGCCAACACTAAGGGACTCTGGCTAACAAAGTTCGCAGATGACTGCAAACTGAAAGGGCTTTACAGGAACAGATGCTTGGTGCCAGAGCCATGGGCTCAAGCTCAATGCCAAGAAATGTATAGTTATCCCCTTTGGGACAAAACATGTATCCATGAATTACCATATAGGTGGCAGTACACTAAACACCAAAAGTGTAATAAGAGACTTAGCAACACAGGTGGACAGTGGTCTCACCTTCGATAACCACATCACCACAACAGTCAGGAAATCCTTCTATGTGGCACACCTCATCATTAAGGGCTTTTCATCCAGAAAAAAGGAAATCATTGTCCCACTGTACTCATCCCTCATTAGACCCATTATAGAATACAACGCCCCGTTTGGTATGTACCTCTCAAGACATCTGCAACAACTGGAAAGGCCGCAGAAATACCTCACTAAAAGAATCACAGGCCTAAAGCAGATGCCCTACGCTGACCACCTTAAAAAGCTCCAGCTATACTCTTGTTGCACATCATCTACTCAGAGGCGATCTCTGCTTAACATACAAGGCCATGTCAAACCTAGAGCTGTTGGACATGCTACACTTAAAGAAATCCCAATCCCTCAGTGCCACACGCTCCAGGGATCTAAACCTTGTCATCACAATAAACAAAACATGCTGGAGGGATAGGTTCCTGACCCAGAGACTCCCCAGACTCTGGAATAGATTGCCCATACATGTCAAGCAGAGTGCCTCTTTAGCCCTCTTCAAAAGGAACCTTGATGATTGGATGGGAGAAAGGAAATTCACCCCAGGGATCACATCAGTCGCCCTGCTAGATAGGGGTCCAGGGAAGTAAATAGTGTGGGAAGAAATAGCCAGGGAATTGTTATGACTAGGCTTGTATAGGCCCCAGGGCTGATAGCCTAGTACCAACCTATGAACCTATGAACCTAAGAAGTACCTCACCAAGAGGATCATGGGCCTCAAACAGATGCCCTATCCAGCTCAACTAAAGAAACTCCAACTCTACTCAGTTGCTTACCACCTACTCAGAGGTGATCTCTGCCTGACGAACAAGGCCATGTCTAACCCAGAATTAATGAACAAGCTCCACCTCAAGAAAACCAAATCCCTTAGCGCTACATGTTCCAGGGATTTAAACCTCAGCACAACAATAAATAGGACATGCTGGAGGGATAGATTCATATCCCAGAGGCTTCCCCCGCTCTGGAATAGAATCCCAATCCATGTTAGGCAGAGCCCCTCACTGACCCTCTTCAAGAGAAATCTTGACGAATGGATGGGAAATCGTAAATTTACTCCTGGGATCACTTCTATGGCCGTACTGGACAGAGGCTCAGGAATCTAATCAAATCTAAAAGGGAGGCGAAAACCAAGACATTCTGGCTAGGCTTATAAATGCCCATAGGGCAGATAGCCTAATAACTATCTATGAACCTATGAGCAAACAGTAAATACAACAAACAGAAAAAGGGAGAATAAAATTGATCATATAGTTTCCTTATAATAAAGTTATATTAAACTTCATAACAGATACTAAAGCTGCAAAAAACTTTACAGTCATATAAACCAGAATCTACCTTATATACAGTATTAACAATAAACAAGAAATGTGTGCTTACCATGCACATTTGTGCTGGCAGCCTGCAACCCAGAAGTGCCTGTATGAGAGGAATGGAAAGGAAAGAAGTCTTCCAAGTATGAAAATGCATATGAAACAAGAGAAGGGGAACAGCCCCTTTACAAGTGCACATAAAAAAGGTTCTCATAAAAAAGTTAGTGAACATTTGACTACCCCCAAACCCAAAGCAAACTCCACCCTTTCTGTGTGATGTAGGTTCATAGGTGTTTATTAGACCAACAACCACAATGGCCTTTTTAAGCCTAGCCATGCATCCCAAATCTCTGACAAGTTCTGATATACTTGATAAGTGTAAGCAGGGGCCTGGGGATGAACTATTTACAGGTTGCCTGTGTCCATTAGAGACATAGGTGTCAAACCAGGGCTGAATTTCCTGTTCCCCATCCCATTGTCCAAGTTGCACATGAATTGGGCTAGGAAGGAACTCTGATTCACATGGATGGGGAGCCTGTTCCATATATGGGGCATTCTCTGGGATACATATCTGTCTCTTCAGCAGATCCTATTTATATCACAAACAATGTTTAAGTCCTTAGAACGGGCAATTCTGGTGCTGTTTGTTTCATGGATATGCAATAGGTCCATCAAAGTGAGGTCTGACAATGCCATGAATGCCAGGCATACATCTCCCCTCAAAAGCCTGCAGGAGACAGGATACAGGGACAGGGCCTTAAGGTGGTCTGCTAAGACATTTTACTTACATTCTGCATTTCTTTAGTGAGGAGCCTCTGTAGACATGATGTGGACATGTAGTCTGACTTAAACAATTATCAGTGGTTCTGTATATATATATATATATATATATATATATATATATATATATATGTGTGTGTGTGTGTGTGTGTGTATGCGCACACACACGCACACACACACACACACGCACACACGCACACACACACACACACACACACACACACACACACACACACACACACACACACACACACACACACACATATTTATTTATTTATTTAACATTTGTTTACTGGGGAAAGTCCAACTAGGACAGAGCCTATTTTCAGAGGAGGCCCAGGGAGAAGCACTCCATAGCCATGACTGTGGGAGGAAACTGGAGTACCCGTAGGAAACTTTGCAAATGCAGGGAGAACATGCAAACTCCACACAGTAGGCACCCCAGCCGAGAATCAGACTGAAGAACCTCTTGCTATGAGGTAAGAATGTTAACCACTGCACCACTACACCACCCTATATATGTATATATATATATATATATATATATATATATATATATATATATATATATATGTATAAGACTTCTGAGATATATGCATATAAAGATATAACAATGATACTTTTTGCTTTTTTCATACCTGGAAGATTATCTTGTGACACTCTTAAGTCTGTCATCCACATATTCACCAATGTCAAAGATTCTGGTGTAACCCTCTGATGAGCTATCTTGATCTCGGATAGTGGACTGTAACTTCTCAGTTTCAGTTAGTGGTGGAACAGTAGCAGGGCCATCCCCCATAGCCACCTGTTCCCAGGCAATTGCAGTGACCCTACAGTTGACAGAGGTTATCATGAGAGTTAAGTGTCTTATCTGTGAGTGGGATCTCCCATGGCCTCAAACTGTATTAAGGTCATCAACCACCTGCTGCCATATCCTGTCTCAGGAGATTTGTCACCTCTTCCTTTCTCTAAAAGAAATGCCGCATGGCAGTATGTGATCAGGATAATCACCTAATTCTCTGCATCACTGTAAGGTGGCTTATGGCGTGCAGATGTCTTCTTGAAAACATACAAGATGGCTGTCCACTCAGTTCTGTGTGACTGTATGCAACCAACATGCACACAAACAATTTCTTCCTGTTAAGTGCTTACTCATGATTATACTCAAGTTATGGTTCCCAAGCTCTCCAGTCAACCCAAATCTCCCTCTACCCAGTCCTCAACAACCCTATCCACCCCTAAATTCCCTGCCAACAAAAAAAGAGGTATATTTAAAAATCAAATGCCAGCACAGGTCTTATAACACTTTTGTAATAGATATAACACAGATGAAAAAATGTATAATAAATTGCTGCATTAACAATATAAATGCAGCATTAGAAAAGTAAAATAAAAATGCTACAACTTGCAAATCCACTGCTGTGAAGTTCAGTTCAGTAGAAATACAAAACAATATGTGTTTCCTTCCCTGCTAACACAAATAAAAATGTCAGACCTTACTACACACTTACAATAAAATAATCTGCAATAAGTGTGAAAATATGACACACGGAATAACATAATAGTAATAAATTGGTCATGTAGCATTTTGTAGCACACTTTTACAATTCCAGTTATGGGAGCTATGGCAAAAGTTAAGAAGAAAAGTAAATACATTTAAGAAATACTTTTCAGTGGCTAATGCACTTCAACCTTTACTGTTAAACTAAAAGCATTATGAAATAGTAACATACCTTGACAATACAGCACTGTAGAAAATAGATAAATCTTGAAAAATCTTGTTTTACTAACAGTACTGAGCTCTGTGTTTCAAAACACTTTCCCCAGTACAATACAAGGGCATTAGCTACACCATTACCTGTATATATAATGCAGAGAGAAGCCCTGTGAACAGTGTTGTTTTCAAATGAGGTTTCAAATCATTAACATTACTGAATACCAAAGGTTGCACTAAGTGTAGGGAAAATAAACATGTTGTAAGGACCTACATGGTTACATGCACACACCCTTGCAGTTTAAGGACCAGCATTGAAAAGTGTTTCCTGTTAATGGATTTCAGGTGTCTTTAATTACTCTGACTGCTGGAGCAATCAGCTTTCACATTTCTCCTCACTTTGTTATACTCCTGCTAATGGTGTGTCAGGGAAAAGAGAGCTAAAAACGGTCTGGAAGTACTTTGACTGAATTAGGGGAACAACAGTCCTAATATTCAAATGCTGGCTTAAATAGCCATAGTTACTGGCCATTAGTAGGAAATGTTGTTCATATTAAGTACTATAAACATTACTAAAGATGCCATATGACAAGAAAACAGAGATAGGGCTGCTGTTATGGAAGGACAGATAATCAAAGGATGTGCTAGACAGATAGAATGGGAAATAATTGCAGTCATTTCCATCTTTGTTTACTATTGTGTTACTATTGTATTAGTACATGCCAATCTTGTATATGCCAATTTAAACAATCCTGTTTTGGTTTGAAATTGACTGTGCAGCTGCCTGGAAAAAAGAAGTTTCATTTGAATTTATAATTTATTTCTTACCACTGTTTTTTACTGTATGTAGGAAGGAAGGAAAAGTTTGTTGACAAGATATTTATTTTGATTTATATTTCATTGTTTTATACCTTTAATTTTCACTGTTTGTTGCTAAAAAGAGACAGATTTTAGACAGGTACACTATAGCCATCCCAAGGGACCTAGTCAGCTATAAATTCACGTGCAATATAAACAAATTCCAACTTATGTGTGACTTGTACTACTTGTGTGGTCAGAGCAACATCTCTACTGTACTTAATCTAATATTTAGTTCTATAGTGTTTGTGTGTTTTTTCTCATGCAGTAAAGTAATGTCTTTCAGCTTTTCCCGGTTAGGGGTTGCCACAGCGGAACTCTGGTCCGCTAATGATTGGCAGTGGATTTTTACGGTGCCGTGGTGCCAGCCCAATGCCCGACCTTCAACAAAGGCACACCCATTCATGCACACACCTACCTGCATGTCTTTAACGTCACTCGACCACGGGGAGGACATGCAGACTCCACACAGAAGGCACTCCAGGCTCCAGCCTAGAATCAAACGGGAGAACCTCTTGCTGTGAGGTGACAATGCTACCCACTGCACCACAGCGACCATGTGATTATCTTTGAATTATGTGATATCTGATTTTGATTATTCTTTTCTTTTAGAATTCTTTATTCATTTGTAGCTGACATGGATTCCTTAAATGAGTATGCCATTAAGTGTCTGCTAAAGCAAAGATATCTTGTACAGTATACTAAACACTATGTATATTTAAAAGTAACATCCAATAACCTTAGTGATCTGCATTCCTCATGTTAAAAGTTGGATGATTTGGTTTCCAGTACTAGAAGTAACTCTTGACTTACTTATGATGACTCCATTGTACAAGTGTTCCAACTTAAAGAACTGTTGTTACATATATTAATGACTAGACTGGTAAGATAAATAATGTTAGGCAAAGAGCAAATAGAACACATTTAGGAAAGTGTTATGGAAGGATAGATAATCAAAGGATGCACCAGACAGATAGAATGGGAAATAATTGCAGTCATTTCCGTCTTTGTTTACTATTGTGTTACTATTATATTAGTACATGCCAGTCTTGTATATGCCAATTTAAACAATCCTGTTTAGGTTTGAAATTGACTGTGCAGCTGCCTAGTAAAAGAAGTTTCATTTGAATTTATAGTTTATTTCTTACCACTGTTTTTTACTGTATGTAGGAAGGAAGGAAAAGTTTGTTGACAAGATATTTATTTTGATTTATATTTCATTGTTTTATACCTTTAATTTTCACTGTTTGTTGCTAAAAAGAGATAGATTTTAGACAGGTACACTATAGCCATCCCAAGGGACCTAGTCAGTTATAAATTCACATGCAATATAAATGAATTCCAATAGTTAAATAACGAACAAACAACAAATAAAACTATGAAGAAACCAAGGCATTCGACTTGTCTGGTACGACCATTTATTAATATAACTGAAAACGTAAAACTTAAGCAAGTTACAAAACATAATAATTCCAAAACACTAAGCGCTTTCACCCATCTCATCAGTGGGTTTCATCAGAGTAACTTCCTTTTAATACACTTCCTTAATATAACCTATCTAATTCAAATTCAACAAATCAGCCACTTTTATCTAATACATATTAATGAGAATGTGGTCAATTAAATACAAGCTACTTGACACATAGACAAAATCATTATCCCAACAAAATCAACGCCTCATTATACCTATACTAAAATATTATATATATATATATATATATATATATATATATATATATATATATATATATATATATATATATATGTATATAAATGTATTATGTATATTAATATATAAATATAAGGTGTAAAATATAAAATATAATTTAAATATAAATATAAAATGTATGCTTTTATATAAATATATATAAATATATTAAAATATATTAAATATATATATATATATATATATATATATATATATATATATATATATATATATATTTGTATAACAATCTTTCTCCATTTTCTTAAAAATATTAATATATAAAATCCCTTTATATTAAATAAGATTTGTATTTTAAAATACTGGAGATGGAGTCATGTTCATTAATTCCTGGCATACTACTAGCATTGAGTCTAAGTTGCCATAGGCATTCTTTTGCTTCTAATAAATTGTTGACATCTCCCCCTTATTAACATTGTATGGAATCCTGTCTATTACAAAAAATATAAATCTTTTAAAATCCTCACATTTAGTACTGTGTACATATAAAGAATTAGTAGATCTTTTGTTTTTTGTTTTTGATTTTGTCTATGTGTCAAGTGTTAAGCAAGAATTATTATGTTTTGTAACTTGCTTAAGTTTTCACTTATATTAATAAACGGTCGTACCAGACAAGTCGACTGCCTTGGTTTCTTCATAAATGAATTCCAACTTATGTGTGACTTGTAATACTTGTGTAGTCAAAGCAACATCTCTACTGTATTTAATTTAATATTTAGTTCTATATTGTTTGTGTGTTTTTTCTCATGCAGTAAAGTAATGTCTTTCAGCTTTTCCTGGTTAGGGGTTGCCATAGCGGAACTCTGGTCCGCTAATGATTGGCAGTGGATTTTTACGGTGCCGAGGTGCCAGCCCAATGCCCTACCTTCAAAGAAGGCACATCCATTCATGGACACACCTACCTGCATGTCTTTAATGTCACTCAACCATGGGGAGGACATGCAGACTCCACACAGAAGGCGCTCCAGGCTCCAGCCGAGAATCGAACGGGAGAACCTCTTGCTGTGAGGTGACAGCGCTACCCACTGCACCACCTCGGCTATGTGATTATCTTTGAATTATGTGATATCTGATTTTGATTATTCTTTTCTTTTAGAATTCTTTATTCATTTGTAGCTGACATGGATTCCTTAAATGAGTATGCCATTAATTGTTTGCTAAAGCAAAGATACATTGTACGGTATACTAAACACTATGTATATTTAAAAGTAACATCCAATAACCTTAGTGATCTGCATTCCTCATGTTAAAAGTTGGATGATTTGGTTTCCAGTATTAGAAGTAACTCTTGAGTTACTGATGATGACTGCATTGTACAAGTGGTTCAACTTAGAGAACTGTTGTTACATATATTAATGACTAGACTGGTAAGATAAATAATGTTAGGCAAAGAGCAAATAGAACACATTTAGGAAAGTGAATGTCTTTTGTCTGTAAAATCATGCAATACCTATGAAACAAAATAACACCACTGACAACTTTGGAATTATGGATACAAGTATTCAGTAATCTCAGGATTCACAGCATAAAGAAAAAGAAAAAGAAAAAATAAAGAAAGGAAGAAGTCCACAACAAATAACAAGGAAGAAAAATAAATTGATAAACGGCTGTAGACCAAAGAGAATACATACTAAAAGGACACTGCTTTGTTATGTAACACACAGACTACAAGGAATGATAATATTCTTCTATCAGAAAACCTTCAGTATACAGAAAAAGGTCTCATTTTTTTTCAAAAGAGAAGGTAGAAAAAAGAGGCAAGGGGCTGGTGAAAAGGAAAAAAAAATCAAAACTGAACATTGAAGGACTGAAAAACATTACTGTAAGAAAGAAAAAAAAAGGAGAAAGACAGACATTGACAACATGGCTAAAGCTGTGGATGTATGAAGCCAGCTGAATAAGAATTTTATGCCTGGAAATGTAATAAGCAATGAAAACAGTGGGATGAATAAAACTAATGGTGGTGAAGATCATTCCTTTATAACAATTGATAGAGCAGATAATATTGAATAAGAAGTTGAAGATTCTTCGGATCTCATCAGAAAAGATAGTCTTTTAATAGGAAATTCAATTATTAGAGGAACTGATACTTACGTTTGCAGAGAAGATAATGAACATTGCATAATGTAATGCTTGCCAGAAGCAAAAATACAGGACGTGAGACAGGCCTTAGAATGCCTTAATATAAGGAAGTACAGATCTGTTTTATTTATGTTGATACAAATGATTTCATCTGCAAGGATGCTCTGACTGTTAGTAGGGAATGTACAGCCCACTTAGATGACATAGCTTGTACAAGTATTAGGACGTATTTTTCAGAAATCAAATATAGTAAGGAGAATAAGGTAACTATGAATGAAATAATTTTTTGGGTAAATACCTATATGAAAAAAAAATGTCCTGTTTTAAAAATGGAAATATGTAGAGCATCTGAGTCTAATTTCGGGCACATGTGTACAGACAAGATGGTGCATTTGTCAAGATCAGGGAAGAGAATGTTTATAGTATATATTTTGCAATATTTGGCAAACACAAGACAAGATTGTTGCCAGGTTGAAAATTTAACAGTTTATGGATAGCAAGATTTGATGCTTCTCTGATGGTTGTTAATACCGTGAGCATTGATAATAATTTTTTTATTGGAAAATTTGCTATGTTTCCACAAGACTGATGCTGTTACTGTTTGTGAAACAGTGTTAAAGAATAACAACTGGAAACTAGTTCTGTCAGGGTATGCATGTTTATAATGTAACAGACATTCTAACAAAAAATCAGGTGGAAGTATTATGATATGGATTAAAGATAGTTATGCGACCTATGATTATTACATGTTCAGTGATAACACCAATGCTATAGATTGTGTTACTATGACAATGAAGATAGCCCTGGAACATAAAACAATTGTTGGAGTGTATAGACCAGCAAAGTCAAGTGATGATGGCCTAGAGGAATTCATACATTTCTTGCATGAAACACAGGACAGAAAAATAATAGTGGCTGGGGACTTAAATTTAACAGAAACAGACGTGAATAATATTGATTCAACAACATTAGTAAGGAAATTATTCACATCATATATTCAGGACAGCAATTGTTTCAGATTATAAAAAAAAAACAAAAGAACAAACAAACAAAAAAACATACAAAAAAATAGACATTGTTTGTGTCCTTAAAGAAATTACTGTTACTTCATCTCAAGTTTTACCACCATTGATGTGCAGTGATCATGAAATTATAAAGGTTAATTTGTTGCTAGATAATTCTGCCAAACTGAAATCTAAAACAATGCACAGAAGATTAATAACATATTATATGGATGCAAAAGAGTACCTAAGTATAATTAATTGGAGTGATACAGTCAGTAAAAAAAAACTGCAGAAGGAATGTGAAAGGTTTTATAAAAGAAATTGTTTGAATGCAAAAAAAAAAATGTTTAACACCAGGATCTAAGCATACAATGTCTGGAGGATATATTTCCATAAAAACAAGATACTTGATTAAGGTAAGAGACAAAAATGTAAGGAATGAAAAATAGGTTGAACTATGACTTACTGACATAAGCAAGTTGGACAGACAAATTAAGAACAGTGTGAGACAAGATCAAGACAAAAATTGAAGAAAATGTATATACAGATACTGAGTATAATAAAAAACATTTTATAGATACATAATCTGTGGAAGGAGTAAAGACATACAAATTGATAGACTGTGCATAGATTCTAACATTTATTCTCAGACACAACAGATTTTTGATATATTTTCAAAATCATATCCAATGCAGTTTGGCTCCACTAAGAGGGTGATACATTGCCCTAGTGACTTCCAGATAACCTCAAATACTGAAATCAAATTAGATTATATTGAAAAAGAACTATGTAAACTGGATCAAACATAGCACAGGAAGGAGACAGAATTGGTAATAATGACCTGAGAACACTTCAGCAAGAACTTACAGTACCATTATATTTATCATTTACTAGGTAATGCAAACATGGGTAGATTCCTAAAGATTAGAGGCATACACATATTAAACCTGTCTTTAAGGGAAAAGGGAGTAGGACAAAGAGTCATATAGACCCTTAAGTCTACTTTCATGTCATGGAAAAATAATGGAGAAGGTAATATACGTTATTGTCAGAATTAGAAAGGTTGAGATTTGAAACCATATATTAACATGCATATGTTGAAAATAGATCTATTACCACCTGTAATGTGGTGTTCTATAAAATATATAATAGCAGCTAGGAATGAAAAATTGTGCTGTGATATAATTTATATAGATTTAACTTCAACATTTGATAGGGTCATACACAAAGCACTGATCAATGAATTAGAACAACTAGCTATGGATGTACTCTTCATAAGATGGATAGCTACATGGCTTTCAAATAGGACATGGCAAGTATCATACAACAACTGGACAGGCAACATTCTAAGTTGCAGTCAGGATATCCCACAGGGTTCTCTACTAGGCCCATAGTTGTTTAGATTTTATCTTTCAGATGTATCATTTTTCTGATGGGTTCTACAGTTTGCATGCAGATGACTTGAAGTTGGGTAAACAAATTCCATATGTTACAAATAGGATATGTCTGCAAAAGATCTTGATCAAATTGAGCATTTGGGCACAGGAGAATAAAATGGTGATAACTACATCAAAAACTAAGCATATGAGATTTGGGAGACACAAACTGAAAGGTAAATAATTAGTACAGTGCACAGTGATTGAAACTGTAGATTCATTTAATAGAGCCAGCATTGAGTTTTTGTAATCATATCAGCCAGTTGGTTAATGATAGTTATAGAACTATAGGTTATATAAAAAGATTTATAAAGTCTAGGAAATCAGAAATGATTAGTTTGGTGTTTGTTAGCTACATTATGGAAAGTTATAAGAAAAGAAGCATGAGTAAACTGGAAAGAGTACAGTAGAAATATACCAAGGGCATCCATGGATGTTTAAATTTAAGTTATTATAATAGGCAAAAATATCTGAACTTGTCCAGTATTTCTTATAGATATTTAAGAGGAGATCTTATTCAGATATATAGGGCATTTAGAGACAACTACCTCTGAGAATGTTTAGGGTTATCAAAATGTAGTAGAGAATCGTCAGGCAACCTATGTAGAAGATTCTGTGGGAATAAGAAGTGTAGTAATTGATTCTCTGAGAGAGCAGCTGATGCATGAAATATACTACCAAAATATATTAAAGCAAGGACTAGTTTAGATGTTTTTAAGGACTCTATATCAGTTTATCAAAAACTTTCTTCGTTGGCCACCTTTTCATTGAATCCATATTCCTTGAACCACTTTTCAGTGAACTGTTAAATCAGTGAAACATTTTCCCAGGGAAAGGAGATAGGTGGCCATTGTTACACATTTGTCCTTTTCCCCGATGTAGTGTGATCTCAGAGTTGGTATATATAATTGGAGGTTATGGGGGTGCACAACCCCTCATGTTGTTTATTTTTTTAAATGATATAGTTTTTGTTATGATCCCTCTTGTGGCCAAGTAGCTTTTTCCCCTGGGAAAAGGCATTCGACAAAGAAAGTTTTTGGTAAACTGATACAGAACCATTTTTAAGAACAACTGTTTTGGTATATTGGCAGACTAAAGAGGCATTAATGCCTGTGCTTGAAATATTTGTATGTGTGTATGTATGCTGATTATTAGCAATATCCCAATTGTCCAGATATTCTCAGTCATATGTGAAAGGAAAACTTTCTTCACTTGTTTGTGTTGCACTTTCAGTGTGACTTTTTACAATGTCACATTATCATTACATCTGAACTCTTTATCACCTTGATAATACATGTCTTTGACTGTGGCAACTCTAGGAAATAAGGTAAAATGATTGCTTTCACTACCCTTGGTAAGGGTTCAAATCCATCCCTGTTGCAACATAAAATATTTGGTCCATCATGCAAATTATCTTACCTATCATACTTCATATATTTTTTTATTGTATAATTTTCACAACTTAAGGAAAAAGGTGAAAATTTTACTTTAATCTGCCACAGGCAGCATAATCCAGCCATGTGGAATTGCTCAGCCATCAGCACTCTGGATAGTACTCAGGGAAGAAAATACACCTGACAGGTAACATTCTTTCTGTCGCAAAGTTTAAGTGCAGTGATCTTATAGATGAAGTATATCTGATGCAGTATTCAAATCCACTGACATGATACTTTTACAGAGGATTGCCTGAATATATATTTCATTATATTTTGAGATACCATCATGTTGTTTAAAATCAACTTTTGTCACTACTACTAACATATGATCATTGGTCAGCCTGGTGCAGTGAGGCAAGAGTTCTAATGATAATATGTTATTAACTACAATTCTAAAAATGTGTTCCACAAAGTACATGTATAATGTTGCAAAGAGATGTGAGAAAGAGGAATTGTTCACTTGAATGAACCTCTTGCTCCAGTTATTGCTACATATACTCATGCATTGCATTTTATTCACTGTTTATTATTCCCCTAACATGTATTACCCTTCTAATGTCTTTTCTATTCACTCTCCACTTGGTATCACTACTTGAGAAGAGTGAAAAAATTAGTTTAGGCTGCTTTTGGTATATCAAACATGTCTGGTGGTGTATGGCCCTGCACAAAAGGGACAGTACTGACTTCAGTAATTGCACTTGACAGATATCAAATTCTGTGCTACAAGGTGTAACTGAAGTGAGTAAAGTTACATAACGCACATGCAGCATTATCTGAATCCTGTTTACAGATCACATCACAAGTTTTTACAATATGTCTTTTTTATTTACCTTCATTTTAAAGTACAGTTGCTCTTCACTTGGCAGCGTGAAAACAGAGTGAACTGCATAAGGATAAAAAAGTGAAAAATTTAGTTTAGGTTGCCTTAGATTGCTCAAAAACACCTGGCAGGTTTGCTCAACTGGCAGCACTCTGGTTAGTAATCATTCAGGAAAATGCACCTGTCAGGTAACTTTCTCTGTGGTGCAACATGTAACTGAAGTGACAGGAGTAAGGAAAATGAAGCATTGTTCAAAGTCTGTTTACTGAACATTTTGCCATAAATCATAATATTTACTTTTCCATTTTTTCCAGTTTAAAGGTATAGTTGGTCTCCACTTGGCAGCATGCAAACACAATTCACAACCTAAGGAAAAGGGTGAAAAAAATTACTTTAGGCTTGCTTAGGTAGCTCAAACTGGTTTGGCTACATTTTGTTTTTTTCAACACTTTGTACAGTACTGAGAAGAGAAACTCCACTGCTCAAAGAACTGTCTCTGTGGAACAAGGTGTTAAGGGCATTCCCTTTTGATAAATAATACAGCCTATTAAGAGTTCAAATCCAGTTACAATATACTTTTTAAAAAAGGGTGTAAGAAGCACATTTCTGACACATTTTTGAATAGAACTATAATAGTAAACAAAATTACGTTAAACCTGTTTCTTGCAAGCAATGTATCACTAAGCCTTGCATAATGAAAACGTGCTGTTTAGAATATATAAATAATGTTTCAGAGATATAGATAGTCTAATGTATGTGCGCCTCCTTTGACATGACAATGAATATGGTTTATATAAAAATCACTTACACATGTATGATGTGCACAGTACTTTGTTGTAATCATCATGACTCGCACATATCACAGCTATGTGTTTATGACCCTTATATCTTCTGAAGTATGCATGCAATGTAAACCAACTTGTACTGATCATCACATTCAACAGTAAATATTATTTTTGTTTTCTCTTTCACTAGCATCTTGAGCATGCATACCACATCATTCATTACAAGCATGCCTGCCTTCCCCAATAACTGTTGCTGCCTGCATTAGGCAATTAGAATACCAGCTTTACTGTGCATGGGTTCAGTACCCCGAAGCAGCCTTTTTTGTTTTTAATTGATAATTGTTTATAAGATCTTAACAGCAGTATGTCAGTAAGATTTATATTATAGTAATTGTGATTATTACATTTGAATGCTACAACTTTCTTATACCTGAGCAATGATACTTGTATATTTATTAACAAAAATGCCTTTCCATCATATCTGAAGTTGCAAATGTGTGCAATAGGAGCTTATCATAATTTCTTATGTATTGCCAAATAAAAGTTCATTTAAAGTATACAGTACTGTGACATGTCATGTATCTTTTTTAATGTGTGTGGGAGGGTTAATTTATTAACAATCTGCTGTTTTCATAACTTGATGATGAAAATTAATCATCAACAGTACAGACAGACATACTGACCACTATGACTCAGCCTGCCATACTTTTACAGATGGCACCGCAGACAACCAGGACTTCACTGTCACAACCTGTCAGTGTTGCCTATACAAAACCTGCACTACCTGCTCCAAGAACATCAGGTAGCTCTGCCCTGGCTGCTACTGTAGTGGTACCACTGGGAGCAGTACAAGTGGAGGTGGTGATTTTGTCACCTGGCAGGAGCTGACTGGGCTGGTAGAGGATGTAATGAAGAAGGTCCTCAATACACGTATCGCAGGACTGAAAAGGTCCTGCAGTGTCATATTGTAAAGACGATGACATGTGATGACAGTTCTGAGGATGAGGACTAGATTCTCAATGTTTTCATGCTGGAAATGGGTACATCTCTGATGTCCCTTACCTATCCCCAGTCATGGTGTCCCACAACCTTTTGTTTTCATTACCATCCCTGCCTGTCTTGAATAGCTTGTATGTCTCTGGATGCTTCCTAACCTACCCTACCTACCTGGCTCTCTCATTCCTAATCATCTTTCCCAACATTCTTCTCTCTCCCCAAAAATGGCACTTGTCCCACAAAAAAATTAAGCTCCATACACTTTGCCTATGTGTCATCCTGAGACAAGTGGTATAGGTCCAATTGGTCATACAGCATTCATCCTTTGATGTCAGCTATCACTGGTGTGGTGACTGCAAAGTCATGAAATTGTGTGTACAATTGTAAATTGACATTGTGAAGAAGTGGATAGTGATGGTGCTTTTCCCATGACCCTCCTACAAATTCCTGTATTCTTTATCCTGTGTGGCACCCTCTGCTTGCCAACAATTGTCACCACTGTCCTATCCATCCCTTTTTCACATATATAATCTGGTCAAAAATAGACTCACACACAATGCACACACAATCAGAAATTGCTCACGAAAAATACTTTGCATTATATCCTCAGTATTTGTATGGAGTTTAGATTAGTGCAGCAATGCTGAGTGACAGTGAATGCTATTTAACTTCTTCTTAAAAAAGCTTGAGCTTTGAATGTAATCTGCAGTAGCCCAGTTACTGTCACACAATTGTTCTTAAATCTGGGATTACTAAGTAAAGCCATAGTAAAGACAGTACTGTAGAACAGTTACTGTAACATTTATTAGGCTGCTGGAAGTACAAAAATAGGAGTTCCTATGTGGTGTGGTGAAATAATTACCGTTTGTAGCCTGATGTTTTGGCATAGTGTCATGGGGTCTATTACAGCTGTATGTCAGTTTATTACTGCATGGCAATTCATATTCCTATCTTATATTTACTTGCAAACATCTGTATTGCTCTCTGTATAATACATTTATTTAACATAATATTGGAATAGTGCAGCAAGACATCATTTTCAAAAACAATGCAACCCCAACAGGTAGACTTAGTAAGCCAACCTTATCCTGGTTAGGTATTCATGTTTATTGCACTCTCCCACCACTTATTTGTACCTATAGCAATCAGTTTATTGTACAGAGCATGACAGATTAATGATGATTTAAGAAATAAGACTAAAACAGCATACAGATGTTTCTGTATGGCCTCCAAAATATATTTTTTGCTATTCCTCTCTGCATCTGTCTGTAACTGTCTCTGTTTACCCCTCTTTCTGCATAAGTTTTCAATGTGCTTCAGAAATGTTATTTTAATGCTGCAAAGTTGCAATACTTTTGTGGCATGATGTCCTAGTGCTCAAATGTTTAGAAAGATTTTTCAGTAATATCAGGGGTTCTAGTCCATCTATTACCTAAATGTTAGTGAGTGTTTTTGGTTCAGTAGTTTAGGTCAACCTTTTGGTTACATATTATTGTGAGCCGCCATTATCCTTCTTCAGTGGTAGTTTACTTTGTCCCCACCTCCATATCACCTTGACAATGCATGTTCTCCCTTCTGCATCATTATTCTTCGACGTCTGCATTTGTGTAATGTTTGGTGCTGGGCACAAATATATCTAAGGCTAAATGGAAGTGCAATGCCTATGACAGTATCTATAGTTTTGATTGCCTTCATCTGCATTGCTCTG
>NC_056742.1:424665282-424717782 GCF_019279795.1 Protopterus annectens
GGGCAGCCAGAGCATCAGAGATCACTCCCTTAGAGGCACAGTTCCCTTAAAAAGTAGGTGATCGCAAAATGATCTCTTTCTGTTCTAAAAGTTAACTACACTGGTTACAATCACCAGATCTCCTTGTACCCATATGTGATCTAGTGGCACTAGTGTTAATTTGATGTTCAAAAAGATTCTTAAGATTCCTACCTGTTTTGTACAGAAAACTGAGGGTGATACCCAAGATTTATGTACCTCTTCATCAGCCTTAAAGATATTCCAGTTCTTTATTATAATGTTTTTCACTTCTCTAAAGTGAAAGCCGTGTATAACCAACAGGGAATTAGGAAATGAAGTCCTGTTATTGCAATAATTTCCAACAATAGGGAGTGATGTTTTGTCACAATCCACCCCTAATAGTGGTTTAAATTTAGTACCACAGCATCTCAATACTATATTGCTAATACAGACTAATAAGTTAGGGGTTAACACTATCCAAAAACATATGTAGTAAATAGTCCACTTCAGTCTTGAAATTATTAAAATTGTAACACATTCTTGCTGCCCGTATCAAATGGCCTTTAAAAATATTTATTTTCACATGTCATGGATGGCAGCTGTTATAATCAAGATAACTGTTAGAAAAAGTAGATTTCCTAAAAAACACCATTATGTGTCCTTCTAATTATGGGATAGAATTACAGTGGTGCTCTGTGATACCAGCAAAGCCTTGTCTACAAAATGATTATGTGCTGCTAACATACCAGCAGTGTGTCACATTTGGAGTGCTCAATCTCCTTTGTTGAGTGACTTTGATAGTGTGCTTTGTACACTGTGTAACTACATATGTAGGATGCTGGACTCTGGTTGTGGGCATGTCCTTCCCCCTCTTAGTGTGTATTCTGTTCTGCAAAGACATATATAATGCATAGCTGTATAGTGTTATTGTGCACATCAAACACTATTTAGCATAAATATCTAGCTAATAAAAAGTGGTGATGTTATCCATTTAACTGTGCATTGTCTCAATTGTACCTCAACATGGTAGTGTGGTGCTTGTGATTCAGGCAATGATGTTTAGCTTGTGATCTTGGGTAGTTACATGAAATCCATCCAATACTGCTCAGACTACATTGTGTTGCTGTTATTGTGACTATATATGTCACAAACACTATTGTCAAGCACATTAGCTTTGTATACATGCAGACGTTGATCCTCTTACTAAAAGCTATGATAGTTTATCACATAGCATAGCTTTTATTCAGAGAAATGATGACATTTGCTTCCATGTTACTTACTTAGTAACAATGACCTGAGAACACTTCAGCAAGAACTTATGGCACCATTATATTTATTATTCACTAAGTCATATAGATATGGGGAGATTCTTCATGATTGGAGTCATGCACTTATTAAACCTGTCTTTAAGGGAAAGGGGAGTAGGACAAACCCAGAGTCATATAGACCCTTAAATCTACTTTTATCTTGTGGAAAAATAATGGAGAAGCTAGTATTGGATAAGTTACTGTCAGAACTGGATAGGCTGGGACTTGAAACCATATATCGCCATGCATATGTTGAAAACAGGTCTATTACCACCTGTAACATGATGCTCTATACAATACAATAACAACTATGAATGAAAAATTGTGCTGTGATGTAATTCATATAGACTTAACTTCAGCATTTGACAGGATCATACACAAAACACT
Source organism: Protopterus annectens (assembly GCF_019279795.1). Lineage (NCBI taxonomy): Eukaryota > Metazoa > Chordata > Ceratodontiformes > Protopteridae > Protopterus > Protopterus annectens. The sequence goes on from NC_056742.1 coordinate 424,666,977, forward strand.
GATCAATAAATTAGTATAACTAGGTAATGATGTACTCTTGATAAGATGGATAGCTGAATGGCTTACAAATAGGACATGGCAAGTATCATACAGCAATTGGACAGGTGAAATCCTTGGTTTCAGTCAGAGTGTCCCACGGGGCTCTGTCCTACGCCCTTACTTGTTTAGATTGTATCTTTCAGACCTAACTTTTTCAACTAAGGTGTTCTAGTGTCTATATGCAAATGACCCCAAATTAGGTAAACTGATTACATGTGTTACAGATAAGGCATGTCTGCAAAATAACTTGACTAAATTGACCATTTGGGCACAGGAGAATAATATGCTGATAAATACATCAAAAACTAAGCATATGAGATTTGGGAGACATAAACTGAAAGGTGAATATTTAATACAGCACACAGCGATTGAAACAGTAGACTCATTTAAGGACCTCGGTATAAGGGTAGATTCAGCTATGTGTTTTTCTAATCATATCAGCCAATTGGCTAATGATAGTTATAGAACTATTGGTTGTATAAAAAGATTTATAAAGTCTAGGAAATCAAAAATTATAAAGTCATTGTTTGTTAATTACATTAGACCCAAACTTGAGTATGGAATAACAATATGGAAACCCTATAAGAAAACAAGCATGAGTAAACTGGAAAGAGTACAGCGGAAATATACCAAAGGCATCCATTGATGTGAAAATTTGAGTTATTCTAAAAGACTAAAATATCTGAACTTGTACCATGTCTCTTACAGATATCTAATAGAAGGTGTTATTCAGGTATATAGGGCATTTAGAGACAACTACTTCTGGGAATGTTTGGTGGTTAACAAAAAGTACTAGAGAATAATCAGATACCCAATGTAGAACATTCTACAGGAATGAGAAGTGTACTAATTGGTTGTCTGACTGAGTAGCTGATGCATGGAGCAGACTACCAAATTACATTAAAGCAAGTACTAGTTTACATATTTTTAAGAACAGAATGTTAGAATATTTTTAAGAACAGCCTAGACGCTTATTATGGGAACAAATGTTGGCAAGCTAGAAGGCCTTTTAATGACTGTGCTTGAAATATTTGTATGTATGTATGTACATAAGTAGGAAGTATTATCTTCTGACAGGGTCTATATCATGAAATCGAACTTCCAAAATGTCGAACACCATAAGTTCGAACTTGGAAGATCGAATTCAGATAACATTGACACTGCAAAACAGTGATATTTTGTTCCCAGGGAAAAAATTTGCTGTTTCGAAAAACACACACATAACACAATCACACCAAACATCTTCAAAACCTACACTAAACCTAACATACACCACTTTCTATGCACTATCCTTAACCCAGCCCTAACCCTAAAGTCCGTCACTACCGCACACTTACCTGACCCCTGCCCTAACCCTAAAGTCCATCACTACCGCACACTTACCTGACCCACGCCCTAACCCTAAAGTCTGTCACTACCACACACTTACCTGACTCTCGCCCTAACCCTAAAGTCCATCACTACCGCACACTTACCTGACCCACGCCCTAACTCTAAAGTCCGTCACTATCGCACACTTACCTGACCCACGTCCTAACCCTAAAGTCCATCACTACCGCACACTTACCTGACCCATGCCCTAACCCTAAAGCCCGTCACTACCCGTTTGTACACTTACCTTGACCCGGTCCAAAAATGCCGAAGCCGCAGAAATGGACAACTGAATTCTTTCCCTGGGAAAGAATTCGGGTTTCCACGGCTTTGACATTTTCAACTTTCAAACTACCAAGTTCGGCCTTCCGGTATTCGGCATTCACAATATTCGATTTCATGATAGGAACCCTTCTGACATGGGAGAATGAGATAACATGCTGTCTGTTGTTGATGTACTGCAGCAATCACAGGCACACATATCCCTTGCAGAAAGAACATGATGTCATGCCTTCAGATAACCATATATGTCACACTTGTAGTGACATTTCAACCATTGTGCATTTGTCCTGTAAAATATCATGTACTGTCTGCTGTCAGATGCTCATGCATTTGACATCCAAACTCATTGCCTGTTAGCATTGTTGGGAATTATACTGTAATATATGGTTGCATGTACCAGAGTGATAACGCATCCATTTACAATGTGACAGATCTCTATGATCCTTTTCATCTTGGAGATTGTTTACCATACATACAAATGATGTAATAATTTAGCATAAGTGGATTATCATACTTGTTGTAAGACTCCAGTTGTGGCACCTGAGGTTCATACAGATGTCATTAAGCGGGTAGAATTGCATCACATGTTGTTCAATTTCTACAGGGCAACATTGTATGAATGTACTGATGTAATATAAACGCCACTGTATCTAGTTATTGTTATCTATGTTTATGTTTGACAATGATATATCATCACAGTTCGTGATTGCATGATATTGAAATCTTTATTCAGGGCATGTTGTGATGTCAGTGCTCCTGTGATGCATGCATTGAATATTGGCATTTTTGACACACCTACACAGACAGACTGGTGTTCACTTCTGAAATAGTATGTGTTCATGTACATGCTGGAAACAGCTTCCTTGTCAAAGAAGCAATCATATTGTAATGCTCTATGTTGTGTGGACGACAACATGTATAGCTCCTTTCCAGCATTCTAACTAAATCTGATTGCTCATATTATATCCATATCTCCTGTGTTGACACACACATTCAGTGCAGATATTTGTAAAAGCCTCCATTGCTGTGTGATGTGGCACATGCTGTCATTACAGGGGTACCTTACATAATAGGCAGGGGTTTGAATCTGGTAACATTTGTCAGACAACTGTGTTAGACTACAGTGGCTTACAAACATGCTCAAAGGATCAGCATTTTCATGGATTTTCATACCATGTAGGTCATCAGTACACTTTATATGGTATGATAGTGCCATACACCTTTCGGGGATGTTCTTCCTTACATGACTGACATCTGTATGTCTGTAGCGCCCATGATTGCTATGCATTTCTCTGATATCTTTTCAGGCATGTGTTCTAAAAGGACATGATGCAAATGTTTCTTAGGTCATTCCTTGCTCATATGCATAACCTATTCGCAAGATAACTATGTTCCGTATTGCTTGTCATCCTCTATTGTTTCTGTCACAATATACAGCTTAATGGTAGATTTGTGATTCTATAAACATGTCTTACTTTATGGAATACAAGGAGACTATCAGGAAATGTGATTGGTCCTCTGTTAAAACACTTTCTATTGTATTGCCATTGTTGAAGAATTGCTGTTCTGGTACTGTTTCCTGTAATTGTATGCTAGCATGCCCAGTATTAGTATGGCAGACATGTTTCCAAATCGATAATGGCAAAACTGGACTCTTGACATGTCATCCAGTCAGTGCTGACATTCCTCACTTATGCATGTTTTGGTTATTAGATCGCCATGTATCATTTTCATAACCATACAACACTTGCCTTCTATACATGCTTGTAGGTAACGAAACCCGTTTCTATTGGTGCCACTGCCATTTCATTGCAAAAAAAATGTCAGTTTCTGAATTACTTGACAATTACAGCCGTAAGGTCCTTTGATTCTTGTGTATACATGGTGAGATAGATAACAGATCGGTGCTATCAGCTTTCATACATCAGTCCCCTGTATATACATCCTTATGTGTTATGACTGCATTCTATGCATTTATCCCATAATGTATCTTCCGTCTTTGTAAACTATTATCCCAGGTCAGCCATTTAATTAACATGTAGATCATATCTTCAATCCACTTTGTTTCACTGCCTCTTTATATCCCTATCCACATCCTTTTTCAGTATCTCCGTTATTATTTATGTGCGTACCTGTGGGATTGACATCTGTAGTAATTATCATTACATCAGTATTGCAGGTTTGTTGTCTGAAATACTTTGTATACACTTTCTTCATGTTTGCCTGTGGGCTACGAGTGCAATTTGAACATTTCCTCTCCAACAGTCTCACATCATGATAGCACATTACTGTGTATCTATTCTCCCATCGCACTTCCCTTCATTCTGTATTGTGTCCCTGTTCTTGTCTGTAACTTATGTCTGCCTATATGCAATCTGTTTTGTTTACTTTTTTGCTGCTGCTTTCAAGCACCTTTCCATGGCCGTGAACACCATTACTGGCCATGGAAAGGTGCTTGCATCCATGCAAGTGTGATGAACAGCATGCATATTCAATTAGTATGGCTGCTTATCATGCTAACATGCTTAAATCATGTAGGTGCTGCGCAACGCCTAGACTTATCTTAATGAATCCCAGGGATGGCCTCTTCTATGGAATATCAACAATGAGGGAAAATGTCTTTCATCTGCCGTAGACAGGGCATGTGTGAGGAATTATTTAAACATTTTACTGAAGCATAAACAGAGGTTTGAGTGGAAGGTCAACTACCGGTATTGTGTAGACTTGCCCAAAGACTTTCCATAATGGTAGCAGCCCAGCAGATGGTGTTTGGATAGACTGCTCAAAGTGATAGCTTGTTCTATGGGGCAGCCTTACAGCATGTGGTAGCCTTTCAGAAAATATTCTGTAAATGCAGTATGTTGTGCTGACATTTCCACTTCCATGATGACAAGATGTGGGTTCACAAAATGAGTAAACATGAATAGCACTAATAAAAGACGAAAAAATGCACAAACCAGCAAGAAAATCGTTGCACAAGCAGTATGCAAGCAATAAGAGCCAGTGAGATTTGAAATAATCCAATGTGTGCTTTAAATTAAGCCAACATGTCCAATTCAGTACAATTCAGTACAAGGATACCTTCTTTATTCAGACAAACAAGCACACATTGGATTATTTCAGGGATCACTGGCTTTTATTGTCTGCATACTGCTTGTGCAATGAATGGCACTAACATGTGCTGAATACACTTGATCACATGCTGTAATGTATCAAGACTTATTGATAGTGAGAGTAGGGTATGAAGTTTAGAAGCTGACTGTCCGGTGATGTTCAAAGAAGGGTGCTTAGTGAGCACTGATCTGTGTCTACAGATATGGGAGAGATTGAACACTGCCCTATAATTGTTGAAGTAGATATGAAGTCTAGTCACTGACCTGTCAAAGATGATAAGGTTGATCACTTGCAGGATGGAATGCTTAAAAAGAGACAGGAAGACGTTCATTAGTACCATGTGATGCAGAGTGGGTGCCAATCATGTGTAAGTTATGTGGAAATGGACATAAAGAACTGATTGTTGCCTGGCAAAATGTCGGTGTTAGTAGAAGGCTGTGATAAGTTACAGTTTGGATTTAGGTAAGATGAGGCACTCATTTCTTTAACTTTTAAAATTATTTAAATTTATTCATCTTTTAACTTATTACATCCAAGGGACACTTCCAGGTGCATCTGCAGTTTTATTTATTTTATTTATTTATCATTTGTTGACCGGGAAAGTCCGACTAGGTTCCACAGAGCCTGTTTTCAGCGGAGGCCCGGGGAGAAATGCTCCAGATGCATGTCTTTGGAATGTGGGAGGAAACTGGAGTACCCGAGGGAAACCCACGTGAACACAGGGAGAACATGCAAACTCCACACAGAAGGCACCCCAGCCGAGAATCGAACCGGAGAACCTCTTGCTGTGAGGTGACAATGTTAACCACTGCACCACTGTGCCGCTGTGCTGCTGACAGTTAACTCCTACTGATGCCTCTAGACATTAAATATTATTTGTTCATATTTCAATCAATAATTCTGAAACCATGCTTTGTACAAAATTTTAAAAGACTTCATCTTAAAGCATACACAATAGCAAACTTAGCAAACTCAGCTTTATTAATATTTACCTCTGTCTAGTACAGGTAAATAGATATTAACTGCTGTTTTTATGATATTAATTTATACAGATATAATTTTCATTTTTTTTCTAAATATCTCAACAACCAAGTAACACAGACAGACTCCTTAGTATCATATGAAAGCCCTCAGCAAGATGAATAAAATGCTGCTGACAGTATGTGTGTAGCGTGAGTGGTTGATGAGATATTGTAAGTTGTTTACAAAATATTACAAATGTAATAGTTATTGTTTAGTGTGACTTACAAAATTTTGTTTAAGACCTAGAACCTAAAGAATACTACCACCATAAAAATAGTTTGTGCTGAAGAGTTTGCCATTTTTACTTCTTTCATAATCCTGTGGTTCCAGAGATATGAAGATTTGTTTGAAATGTGAGGACATAATTTTATTCTGGCAAAAAGCTTAGTCTCTACCCATTGGAAGTTACAGTGCAAACTTCCTGAGTTCCATTGGAGTGCATGAGTTAACTGGATAAATTAGCTGAACTGACTCTGACCATTTTCAGCCACTACTGTGGCCACAAAAGCAAAGGCAAATGCAATATATATATATATATATATATATATATATATATATATATATATATATATATATATATATTTATATGGGTCTACTTTGCTTTGTTGAATCTCATTTCACTGAATTTCATTTCACCCTGGCCACTTCACTGAAAACTCATATTACTGAAACCTCATTTCACTGAATCTCATTTCACTGAACTGCAGTAGGTAGTATATATGGCACTGCGTAGAGTACTGTAAGGCAAGTAAAAGATATATGCCCTTTTCCCCACTATAGTGCGATCATGGAGTTAGTATATATAGTTAGGTAGTTGGGGGGTTGATGGGCACAGCCCCCACATTTGGGGGGGTGTACCCCCTGTTTAGATTGAGTACATATTGTCTTCTGGAGACAGTTAGTCATTGGTGTTGTAAGTAGCTATGCATGTCTATTGTTTAAAATGTATTGTTTCAAAGTTTTTGGTAAAATACATTATAAAACAAACAAGGTGGGGAGCTGTGCCCTCCACACACCCCTAACTATATATACTAACGCCAGGATCGCACTACAATGGGGAAAAGGACATATGCCTTTTACTTGCCTTAGAGTACTCTACACATTGCCCTATATAGTAAGTTCAGTTCAGTGAAATGAGATTCAGTGAAATGAGTTTTCAGTAATTTGTGTTTTCAATGAAGTGGTCGGGGTGAAATGAAATTCAGTGAAATAAGATTCAACGAAACAAAGCAGACCCATATATATGTATATATATATATATATATATATATATATATATATATATATATATATATACACATTCCACAGAGTTAGTACTGCATTTATATATATATATATATATATATATATATATATATATATATATATATACAGAGTTAAAGATGACACAGGAGGCACCATGTTGTCTTAATCATTATCATCTGCCCATGGCCACGGCATGAGGCACCATTTACTGACACTATTAAGGAAAAGAATGAGCGTTTTAAGCACCAATGTGAAGGGTTTTATTAATTTTCAAACATCACATGGAAAATAAATAAATTAATTAATATGTAACTTTAAAGAAAGAAACATTAATACAGTAAAGGTTCAGACAATATAATAGCATAATCAGATAACAAAAAGATTTAATTGAGAGCTCAGAATGCAAAATTTTGTGAGAGTTAACGAGTTTGCCCATTGCAATGTCAAAAGAAGTTGAGTATGTCGGGATTTGAACCAGTAACATGCCTGAGACATGATGTTTGCTAGATGTGCGGGAAGGAGAAGAATGTCAGCAAGGCACTATGATTTAGCACAGTGAAAATCAGCTTTAGTTGGGAAAAGAATTACAGAGGGGATGAGAGCAACTGAGTTTTATGTCACTGAAGCAGAATATCTCTGTGCAAGGGTACTTCATTATGCAGTGCCATACTTCTCAATTGTCCAGATTTTTGCCTCATATTTTTGGTCTGTTCCTCATAAAATCTGTGGTTTTCTGGCAAAGTATTGAAGACTGAAATCATTAAATAACACTAAATAATGACAGACATTTGAGTTTCAGAAAATATACCATTCTACAACTAATATAGACACCCCACTACCCTTCTTAACCACTCCTTCTCTGTTTAATATCACCAGTATACAACTCCACAAGCTCAAAATATTCACACTGTCTCCTATCCCACTGAAACTCAAATACAAATCCCTCACCTACTATAACTACCCTACCAAACAGTTCACACTAACAACTCTTCTACTTGACAGGAACATCCACCTCAATCCAAGCCCTCCCTCCCCCTCTCCTGCCCCTCCCACCATCACTCCAAGCCCTCCCACCCCCGTTCATCTCACTAGTAAACTTCAACTTACTCATCACCAATCTTTCTCCACCCCCTCTGCTGCAAAACACCTCACTATCTACATATCTTAACCCTAACCGAAACATGGCTAAAACCACATATCTCTTACTCTGAAATCTTACCCCCTCACTACATTTACCATCTAGACAGAAACACCAGAAAAAGGGGAGGAGTTGCAATACAATACTCTGTGCAACTCAACTTATCCCCCTTCCCAACTGTTCTCCCAAACTTTCACCCAGCTGAGCTACTTATACTCAACTGTCACCTGAACCTACTAAAGAAAATTGCTATTGCAGACATCTATATTCCACCAGGAAACAATATTCCTATCCTTGAACCCATCCTTTCCTGGATTTCTCTCCATGTCCCCTACGAGACTATTATCCTCAGAGATGTCAACATTGATTGGCAAAAATTATGAACCACCTCTTCTGATCTTAGCATCAAGCTCCACGGTTTTACTCAACTAATTACAATACCCACTCACTTCAACAAAAACAACAATAATAGCTTACTCCTAGATTGGATCCTTACCTCTGATCCAAATCTATATCAAAACCCTGGCACACTCCCAGACTCCCTAAGTGATCACCTCCCCATCTTTATACATAGACATGCCCTACATATACCCAAGGCCCATCTTTACACAGACCGCCACAACCTCTCCTCCTTCATTGTCAAAACTTTCAATAATAGTCTCACAGCTATAAACTGGTCCGGACTTCCTCTCATTGAAGCAGTCCTAAAATGTGACTGTACTTAACACCCTGGCACCACTTAGGAAAGTTAGGATTAAAACAACCCATACCCCTTGGCTTTCCAAGGACACCCTTACACTTATGAAAAATGGGGATAGGACCTGGAAACTTTAGCAAAAAACTAAATCTACTGTATTACTCCAAAATATATAAAGCTCAAAAACCTCACAGAAAAGCATATTAACAAAGACAAGAATAAATTCTATCAAGAGGTCCAATATACCCACAACTCTAACCTTAAAAAATGCTGGTGCACCATTAGCAAGATCCTACACCCTTGCAGACCCAGTACCCCAAATCCCTACCCAAACAATACTCCTCAAGAAACCGCTACTCTTCTAAACTCTTATTTCATTGAATCTATTCATAAACCTACTCATGCAGACAAAAGTATACATATATCACCCACCCCCTAACAGTACCAATGCCACCACTTCCTCTAAACCCTGTTCCAACTGCCTACATAAAATCTCTTATACTTAAACTTAAACCATGCTCACCCTCTGCAGATAACCTCCCCTCCCCTCTTTCTTAAACTTGCAGCCCACTCAATAGCCTACCCTGTCTCTATACTTATAAATAAGCCAGTCCAAGAATCTACTGTCCCTGACATTTGGAAATCCTTTTACATCATACCATTACACAAAGGCGGTAACTCCACTGATCCATCTAATTACAGACCCATAGCCATTCTCTCACCACTCTGTAAAATACTAGAAAATGTATACACAATCAGCTTCATAAGAAGACAAAACCTTTCTGACCCTTGCTCAACATTGTTTTAGATCAAACTATAGCACATCAACTGCCTTTCTCTCCTTCACACACACAAGTTCCAGAGGCCAGAGACAAAACCATACTGGTCTCATGGCTTTTCCTTGACCTCTCAAAAGCTTTTGACATGGTGTCATACCCTTAACTACTAACTAAACTAGCTGATCTCAACATCACCTCCTCTGCTATTCTCTCGTTCTCTTATTACCTTTCCAACAGGCTACAGTCTGTCATATGGCTTCACCTGCTCCCCTTTCTTACCCATCTAGACAGGTGAACCTCAGGGCTCCATTCTGGGACCACTTCTTTTCAATATCTTCACAAGCATCCTCCACTCTTCCTGCACCACCTCCTCCCTGATACAATACGCAGATGACTCTACCCTCATCTCATGCTCTAATGACATCTCTCATCTCCATTCTATCACTCAAAACACATTTCAAAATGTCAAACAATGACTAACTGATAACCAGCTCATCCTACCCCCCCCCGAAAAAAAAAACAAGTTTCTCCTTTTCTTCTCTAAATCCCTCTCCCACCATAAAACCACCTTTATCATCACATCACATGATGATAACGTTATCAAAGCTGATTCTCACACTAAACTTCTTGGTATTATAATTAATGACCAATTAATTTGACCTCCATATCCAACACTATATTAAAAAAAAAACAAATAAAAAAATGGGACTACACTATAGAAACAAAAAATTCCTAGCCACTAACTCAAAACCCTCTCTGCACAGGTTTTCCTCCTACCCTGCCTTTTATATGCCTCGTCGATACTCACATTTCTACAAACTACCTTAAAACCAAACTGGAACAAACTTATAACAACATAGCTCATTTTGCCAACCCCATCTTGAACTCTACTCAGCTTAGATCAACACCTTCTTAATATCCAAAAAACAAATAAAAACATTGGCAAACTCCTGGTAAAAGCACAGTGTCCCAAGCCTGGAACAATCTCCCACCAAATATTCGTAACATCAAACGTACAACTCATTTCAGAATTGAACTTAAAACTATCTTCTTAATACTACTTCCTGCCCATGCCAAGACTCTACCTAATCCCACCCCCCATCTATACCTTTCCCAGCTCAAACGCTCTCAACCTTCTACTTTTCATACTCTCTTTGTTAAGAGTAACACTAGCTTGCATTCACTACTAATCTAGATATGATATTCTGTAATTTTATGACCTACTAGCATGAACTTAATTGCTGTTTATTTTATTATTTTTTTTCTCTCGCTCTCTAATAATCTCATACACTGCTCACTCAGAATTTTTTTTCTTCTTTTTTTATTCTATATCCATAATTACTATTCATGAAAATTCTGTTATTGTAAATATGTGCAACAATATCACTATGTAAGTTTTCAAGTTTCATGAATGTATGATACAACTATGTAATTTTCTTGTTTTTTTTTTTTTTTTAATTTGTGCATGCTTACTTGTCATTGTATTTTTTAATTTATGCATTTTTAATGCCACTGTATTTATCTTGAGCTTTTCTCCTCGGGTCTCCACTGAAAACGGGCCTTTGGCTCAGCTGGACCAACCTGGTTAACAAATGAGAAATAAATATATAATAATGCAAAACCTGTTATTCTAGAAACTTTAGTGCAAGAAATCTGGACAAAGCCAGAAATAATGGGGGAAAAAAGGCCCAAAAATACAAACAAAGATGTTGAAAGGTATGCGCAGTGCATATAACAGGGCTGACATCATGATGACAGTAGTTAAGTAACGTAGCACTTACATAAATTAATATAGCTGCACAATATGGCATACCTACACCATTGTTCTGTCAGTTATCTCATGGGCCTTCAGTCATGTCAAGTGTATGTGGTAGTGTTTGACATCTCTGGTGTCTGTACATGTAAAATACAAAGGTAAATAGCTTAGTGCCCTTGCAAAATGGACATTAGTGCTAAGTAACAAGAGTATACTTTACTTCGTGAGGCAGATGGCAGTAGCAGTTAAGTGAGTCTGTCACCTGACTGTCTCATACCTGAGACCAGCAACATAATAAACTCCTTGTAGTTGTCAGTTGCAAAGCCTTAATCAGCTGTATCATGAGTAACCGGAGCTCCCATGTCATGATAAGTTCATATGTTTGCACAGATATGAGTATGTAGCACATGTAGCAACGTGTTTTGATCCAACACTAAGGAGATGGTGGCTGAGATGACAACCTACCAGCTGAAACACAAAACAGCAGTAAACAAGTAATACCTAGCAAGTCAGAAAGAATGTATTTGACTTTTACTACTGCTCCTCGGCCGTTGATGTCAAGAAAATCGGCCAAACTGAATAGGTAACGAACCACAAACATACCTGCCTCTTTACTAGAGTGTTGAATTTGAATATCGATCATTAAAGCACATAATCCATCAGAGGTTTCCTAGAAGAACTCTATTTCCTCAAAAGAAAATGATGCAAGAGAAAAATACATTTATTAACTATTTGTAAGTGTTAACTCACCACTTTCCCCCAAGTCTGGCTTCACCTCCTCAAAATACCAGCAGCTAACAAATGCTGAGTGTAAGATTGGTACCAGTCAGAGAAACAGATATATCAAAGCATGACAAACAGAAGCTCAAATAACATAATTCCAAACTTTTACCTCAGTTACTATGACCTTCAGCCATGGGACCTGGATAGAATAAAGCTATCTGAACTTTGGCTTGTTGTGCTGCATTTCTTATTCCGTGGTTGTTTCATAAAGAAGTATCTCTTCTGACTTGTAGCAGTCCTAGAGGTCCAGTCCAGTTTGCCTCAATGTCCTTCTTCATCTCTATTCTGTCTGTTGTATTTGGCCACCTCAGTTTCAGCAGAAGTGATAGTGAACAACAGCCTTATAGCTGTTGAATGTTACCCAATGGGGAGTTCATATAAGGTAGTAAAAGTGTGGAGAATGTGTAAGACTGAGATGAGACATCTTTGTAGAGGCTTGATCTCACTTCCTGCAGAAATGTTGGAGGACTGAAAAGCCTCCTTCTGCCAATATATTTATATGATCACTGGATCATTGGATGTACAAAGTAATTAGACCAGTGACCATGTACGCCTTGCTAATAACCATCCTCAGGCTGTACCACTCTTTACAAGGACAATAAGGCCTAAATGTCCCAGGGTAAATTTAAAATTACCCATCCAAGCAAAGTTTGAAAGATGACAAGGAATCACATTACTTGGCCTGTAGCTGGAGCCCATTCCAGAAGAAGAAAAGGAGTTGAAGCCAAGGTCATGCGAAACAAGTCAAGAATGTTCCCATCCACCTCTTGTGGGTTTGAACGCATTCGTTCTATAGCATTTTTGTTTACCCTATCCAAAAAAATTGCGCATTGTAGGGTTAATTGAAATTGCCAAGGATTAATGTACCATTACTTTCTAGAAATGCCAGGAATTTTTCATGGTCATCTGAGCCATAGAATGGGATTGATACGAAGCTATAAGATGGAGTTTGACTTCCCTAAGGTGAGATGAAGTTCTGTGAGCTCACACAGGGGCTGGGTACCACTTTTGAATGAGTACTGTCTCTGATGAACACTAAGACTCTTCTGCAGTTAACCAATGGATTTAAAGGCATGGAAGGCACAACAGTAGACACAGAGAGATTACTTTCTTTATATTTGAACCTTGTTTGGGTAACTACAAATGCATGGACGTGATTAGGCAGTTTACTGTTAAGACTCATGGCATTGTGAAAAGCTACACTGATGTTGTCCAGTTTGAGTTTTGATACATTTGTTAAGTTGGGATGTTCATTATGAGCACTGCCTAAGAAAGGTACAATAATGGCAGCAGAAGCTTTAGCCAACATGTGGAAACTCTTGAATAAGAGGTGTAGACTGCCCTTTGCAAAGCAAGATGGACTATTGAGAATTTCATCCCATGGAGTGGCAAACTAGATCTTCCTAAAATAACACTGATTACTTAGTCAATTGTTGAACCAGTTATCTTTTTCCTAATTCTATCAGAACCAGAGTCATACCCTTGACTGAAGAGTGCACGGGAAATTCTAGCATGTCCTTCAGTATTGTCTTCATGGATTTATGTGCCAGGTCATTTACTCCCACATGAATTACTAGCATGTTGCTGTCATATTTACTAGTAGAGAGGGTCTTGAGGGTCCTTGATATGTCTGCAATCCTGGCTAATAAGGGGCATCTGACTGTAATCCTGTCCTTGTCCAGTCTGGTGAGCATGAGGTTGGTGTGTCTAACAGTAGAGTTACCAATTACATGGACATTTAAAGGACCTGGTTTATGCATGTTAAAGATATGATCATTATGTTAATGAAGGTGTGCATGTAATGGCTGTATTAGGTGGTTTTCACTGATGCCTTATCTTAAGATTTCTAGCAGGCCTGGTTAGAGATTTTTTAATACCATCTGCGTATGCCAGTTCTGTCTTGTCAAAGTGAGGATGTTGCATTTGTATGGGCAGGGGTATGACAATTAAATGCTTACTTGCATGTAGATGACTGAGAGAGAGAGAGATGCCTCCATGTTTGCTAGGTATCTACACTTCTCACAGAGTATGATAGGTTTAACAGGAGTTTGTTTACAGTGAGAATGAGGCAGTTCTTACATTGGCTAGAATGCCAAATGCTACAAGGCTAGCAGCAGAATGGGGATTAGTTTTCTGTCTCCCCACGATGTCTGGTGTTAGTGTGTGGCAGGACATCAATGTCAAATAAAGGGGGACTGAGAGAGTATTAAGGGAGAGAGCTTGCTGGATATAACAGACTATATAAAAAACACAGATGTGCAGACTAGAACAGCTGGTAGCAGCTCAGTGCTAATCAATGCAATTTAAATTGTCCAAGAGCACAATAGTGCCTAGCTCCTGGGAAATGAAGGAACATGTTTTTGCAGTACTAAGAGAAAATTTCAAAGTGTGCACAATACCCAGTGTTCAGCTGTGTCTTACATGGCGATGTGCTATCTATCTATTACTCCACACAGTAAATAACAAACAATAAAAGAAAGAGAACCAATCAAAAAGAGCTATAAATTTGAACCAGTACTGCTCAGCTATCTAGACATAACAGCAATTAATCAATTTTTACTAGATATAACCACCAAAACAGACTGTTTCTAGGCAAGTTTTAAGATGCAATGTTGAAGTAAAAACAGATAAAACAGCTCAAAACAGTTGGAAAACAGTAAAGCAGCAAGACAGTTTTAAGTGCAATATAAAAATTAACTTTTTTGAGTATTTGTGGCACAGTTAAACCTCAGAAACCACTTAACATGTTCATCAGTGAGTGCATAATGACTTTCTGTACAGTCTTGCTGTTGGAAAGACATCACTGGTATGCAGCTCTATGCAATAAGTAGCAAACAGTGAAAGAAAGAGAACCAATCAAAAATGGTTAGGATTGCTTAGCTATACTTGTAGCATCTTGTTGTAAATCAGAGGATACCAATGCTTAAATGCCTTATTTGTATATTATCACAGACAAAGAAAAATAGGAAAAAGCTCAGCAGAGGACACTAGCCAATCTCAACCCATTTTTCTTCTCCTGAATAGCAATCATTGGCCTAAAAGTCACTTTGACCTCCTTTTCTACTCATACAAAAAAAAAAAAAATAAATAAACAGTAAAACTGATTTCCAGCAAGGTCACTAAAATAGTTAAAAGTCAGTGCAGCAATAGCTGAGCATTTGACACTGAGTCAGAAACAGGTAAAAATAGATACAAGTAACTTATCTTACTTAGCCTGCAGTATAAAGTCAACCTGGAATAAACTGGTCCTAAATGAAATACTGACCAAACTTAGTGCCTAGTCCAGCTCCTTTGTGTATGAAGATGTAATTTACGTTCATCTGTTTACTGAATCATCTATCATAGTAAAGTTAGACAGATATTAAATGTTCTTAGTGAAGTATATATTGATTAATGCTATCACTGGCAAGGCAGTTGTCTGGTCAACAGCAGTGTGGTTGAATACAGTGCTATTAACTCCCTTAGGATTAATTTTTACTGATTAGATGTCTAATGATCAGTAATGCATTTTACTTGAAACCCATTGTTGAGTATTCAGTGATGATAAAAATGGATCTGTTTTCTACAGAAGGAGCTGTAAAATAAACCACCAACATAGCATGTTACTAAAAATATTCAATATGTGGGGAAGTCAGCCACTGTGTATTTTTTTCACTAATTTATATAAATTTGTTCTACAGGAAAGAACATGTTCCAAATCGGCATTTGCTTGTCATCCCAATGAGTACAAAACATTGAACAAGTTGAAAAATAAGAGAGGGCATACTAACTGCTAGACACCTTGAATAAAATAGTGACAAGGTGACCACGATTTTTTGTAAATGTTCACTTTTTGCTTCTAGATTAAAATCTTATTTGGTTGAGTGATTCTCTGAATCACTTGGCCGAACAACTTGGTAATTCGGACATTTCCAGGGGAGGAGATTGCTAGTCAGCATTAGTCACTTTCATGAACTCATGTATTTAGCATGCAGTTTGACCAAAAGACCGATCTCCATGGTAAGACCAAAAGAAATCAATAGTTGAGTAGTTTAACAATCAGAGAGGTGTATTATGATATGGAAACCTTCCAAGGTAAGGCTTCCACATCACAGTAAGCATTTCTGAAGGTAACTATTGGAAATGTCAGGACCCACATGAATGAGTCTTGAAATACAAAAAATGAATGGCCAAAAACTGGACTTGTACATGCCAAGTCTATGGCCATTTCTTGGAATATTTTCTTTTCGTCAAGGTATGGTGATCTTGGAGTTGGTATGTATACGTTCATGGGTAACAGCAGGGGTTGCCCCCTGGAAAAAAAATAAGATTTGCTCTTCTCCTACATTTGCTAACTTATTTTTTTTTTTTTTTGGTCTGTCAGCACTCAGTGTTACAAGCAATGATATTCAGTAGGGAGTCCTTTCTGAATCCCAAGGCATATGTACATCTTGCTTGTTGATATTGCAGATCTTTGCACAGCTTTTCAATGATTGATAGTTCAGGTTACATGTAATTATATATATAATTTCCAGTTTTACCACATGAAGTAAAAAAAGGGGGGAAGAGGGGGAGAATTTGGTTGGAGGATTACTATTGTACTTGCTTATGTTAATAAAATTATTTTAATATATTTTTGATGATGTGATTAAATGTGAGCAGGGTTTGGGAAATGGTTGTCAGGTAATTTCTAATGAAGAAGAGCACAAACTTTGCCTCCATATCAAGAGATATTGTACGCTAGAAGGACAAGCACTGTGTCGGAGAAAATCTTTCTTCTGTAATATGCATTTTCCTCAGAGTGGAAGCTTTGGAAAGGATTCATTCCCTCACAAAACTGTTCATAATATTGTATATGGAGTTTGTTGTTTAGCTGGTGCATTTTATATCGGGTATGGAACATCTGTGAATGCTGTTTTCAAAACCCCTGCCATATCAAAACTACAAATTGGTTAAACTTAATTCATTTAAATAAACACCTTAGTTTAATTACAATGATTTTATTTTTTCCTATGGCAAATACCTTCACTCTGAACTGCAGATTGTTGAATGGTGGGCCGTTGTCTGAAATGTTGACTTTAGGCAAACCAAACATGCAGACTGTACTATCTACCATTAGGACAATAGTATGTTGATTTGCTATCAATAAAAATCTACTGTAGTCATCTATCATGAGAAGGTCTGTACCAGTAAAGAGTCCATAAAGTCATCATTGATGCTAGTTAATGGTTCTCCTGTCAGTTTGTACATTTGTGATGGAACTGGTCTGTTTTAGAAAGACTGCATTTGCCTGCCACAAAAAGAAATCTTCAAGTGTACTCTCAGCTATTTTATCCACCTATGGAAACTGTACCTGCTCAAAAAGTATGGATTTGGCCTTGAGAATGCTAAGTGCTTCATTTTTTTGTCTTCTTCTGGAGGCTATTAGGTATGAATAGTCTATCTGATTTCAGCCATGCCTTGCCATTGCCTGCTTCTGTTGATTGTTCCTTAATTTCATGCTTTTGTGTGTTCTATCTCTGTTCCCTCCGATATGATTACATGCCATAAATTCTTGCTAGAACAGACTTTGAACTTGTGCAAGACAGGAGAGGTTCATAAAGGTTAACGCTAGGTGTACACTATGTGTAACTTCTCTGAGCTCAGGCATAGCACTACCATAATGCTTTTGGTGCCCATTCATCAGAAAGGTTATGTGAAGTGCGCCCATAATGTACACATTGTGATAACGTTTAGGATTCCCTCCCCACAATGTGTTTTAATGTTATTTTCCTGCTTCAAGGATAGTATTCTAGAGTCAGCATAACTTCCTGTCATGATTATATATTCATCAGTCTCGTCAGAATAGCTCCTCCCTTTTTCCATGTATAAGGACGGATGGTTTTAGGTAATCTGCCATGTTTTCATTGCCCTTTTGATTCTCGACTTGCAAAATTGGTCAAACTATTAATAATAAAGTCTCTTGTTTGAGTGAAGCCTTGTGTTTTTCATCAGCTATATGTTTAAATTCACTTCGTAACAAGTACATACTGAAGAGTTCATATGTCCAAACTATGGTAGGAAGGTCTTTTATGCCTGATTTGTCATTTTTTGCTTTGCTTTGGTTTCTCAAGCATTGCTTTACTTCTATATGTTATGACTTTTGGCTTATAGATTGAGATCTGAATGAAAATGATTTTCGGCCCATTTGTGCTTATATCAGCCTATAGTGAAGTTGCAATGCGTGTCATAAAGTTAGACATTTCTGTCTATGAACTTAAGCATTTTATAAAACAAATAATAAATAAACACTGTACCTACAAAAAACCTAATGCAATGACTTTATAAAAATGGTTTAGCATCTCTGTCTGTCTTCATTATAATAGAATGAACTGTTAGCACACTTTAAATAAATAATTCCAAACGTATGACCAACTACCTCTTCTAATCATTAGTAAACACCTTTTAAAATGCAAGTGTCAACATGTCATGACAGTGAGTGTATGTATAAAAATAAAAATGCAAATAATAAATAAATATTAAAAATATGAATAGTTACTACTGCACCACTGATTTAGCTTGTCTACAAAACATCGCACTAATCTCTAAAGTACAAAACCAATTAATGTGAATACACCTGTGCCATGTAGCTTCTTTTCTTGTTTATGCCAACTTAAGTGGATAACTTAAATAATTACTGTTCCCTTTATCCTGAATTAAATGCAACATTATTCCCCATCAAGACTCTCCAAAGACCTGTTACTACACTGAAATTTTGTATAATCCTGGCACTGTAGTTTGGCATTTGTTTCCTACTGGAACAATCCTTGACAAATTAGAGTTTGACTTTTTTTTTCCTCTTCCAAGTCAGCCATTCATAGCATGTCTCAGAAACTCTACCGGGCCATTTAATTTATCGGCTGACGTAAAGTTAAAACAACCAGCACCCTTAGTGCATGACATTTGTCGGTCTGAAGAAAGACTGAAATTCTGATGAAACAGTTTGTTAAACATTATCTGAAATAGGTTCTTGTAGACTGTCTTCCCTACTGTAAACTGTAGAAACAAAATTAATAACTGCTGCTAATATAACATGGGAGGTAAATGCAATTGCTGGCCATTTGCCATAGTACTCAACAGTACAGCTGTGCATTTGGAGAGACGTCTCACTATGTCAGTTGTCATTTTTCCTATACTGAATCTGCTGATAAAGGTACTTGTTGCATAGGTGAGGCAAGCATCATAACTGTTTTATCATGATATTGGTGTGTGACACATGAATGAATTGTTTTCTGTATTTGATTCTCCATTCCAGACCACAAGTAAAAACTCTTAGACTCTCTGTTTGGTACACAGCATTCGTTGGTGGCTCTCATGGGCAATCTCTATGACTCTTTCTGGCAGAACATCTGTTACCAACATGCAATGAGAACAATGAATTATATAATGATTCATGTAGAACAGCTGAAGTCATATTTTAAAACAATCATATAGATTTGCTATCAATAAAAATCTACTGTAGTCATCTATCATGAGAAGGTCTGTACCAGTAAAGAGTCCATAAAGTCATCATTGATGCTAGTTAATGGTTCTCCTGTCAATTTGTACATTTGTGATGGAACTGGTCTTTTTTAGAAAGACTGCATTTGCCTGCCACCAAAAGAAATCTTCAAGTATACTCTCAGCTATTTTATCCACCTATGGAAACTGTACCTGCTCAAAAAGTATGGATTTGGCCTTGAGAATGCTAAGTGCTTCATTTTTTTGTCTTCTTCTGGAGGCTATTAGGTATGAATAGTCTATCTGATTTCAGCCATGCCTTGCCATTGCCTGCTTCTGTTGATTGTTCCTTAATTTCATGCTTTTGTGTGTTCTATCTCTGTTCCCTCTGATATGATTACATGCCATAAATTCTTGCTAGAACAGACTTTGAACTTGTGCAAGACAGGAGAGATTCATAAAGGTTAACGCTAGGTGTACACTATGTGTAACTTCTCTGAGCTCAGGCATAGCACTACCACAATGCTTTTGGTGCCCATTCATCAGAAAGGTTATGTGAAGTGCACCCATAATGTACACATTGTGATAACGTTTGGGATTCCCTCCCCACAATGTGTTTTAATGTTATTTTCCTGCTTCAAGGATAGTATTCCAGAGTCAGCATAACTTCCTGTCATGATTATATATTTATCAGTCTCGTCAGAATAGCTCCTCCCTTTTTCCATGTATAAGGACGGATGGTTTTAGGTAATCTGCCATGTTTTCATTGCCCTTTTGATTCTCGACTTGCAAAATTGGTCAGACTATTAATAATAAAGTCTCTTGTTTGAGTGAAGCCTTGTGTTTTTCATCAGCTATATGTTTAAATTCACTTCGTAACAAGTACATACTGAAGAGTTCATATGTCCAAACTATGGTAGGAAGGTCTTTTATGCCTGATTTGTCATTTTTTGCTTTGCTTTGGTTTCTCAAGCATTGCTTTACTTCTATATGTTATGACTTTTGGCTTATAGATTGAGATCTGAATGAAAATGATTCCATTCCAGACCACAAGTAAAAACTCTTAGACTCTCTGTTTGGTACACAGCATTCGTTGGTGGCTCTCATGGGCAATCTCTATGACTCTTTCTGGCAGAACATCTGTTACCAACATGCAATGAGAACAATGAATTATATAGTGATTCATGTAGAACAGTTGAAGTCATATTTTAAAACAATCATATAGATTTGGACTTCAGACCCTTTCTGATGCTAATCATTTCCCTTGTAAGAAATTATGTAGCTGTATTTGAATAGAAAAACAAGGCAAGCTGTTTTAACTTGTTCCAGTGTAATGGTAGCTGTAAGCATTTGAGTAAAAGCAAAGATTTGTATGTCATCCACAGTATCCTCATTAACAACTGGTAAAGATAAACATAATAAGCAATCAGAAGCTGTGTTCTGTTACCATAGTTTGTAATGGACCATGTAGCTGAAATGCTGCCCTCTGGCAGACCACCTTGCAATTCCCGTTGGTGGTCCTCTCAACCCTTTCATTGTGTGAAGTGTAGTGAGTGAGCTGTGGTTTCTCTTCAGTATAAACTCACACCCCAACAGATATATTTTCCATTCTCTGTATCCCAGACACAAGTAAGAGCTTCTTTTTCTATAACAGAATTAATTTATTTTACTTCAGTAATCACTCAGGGTGCAAACACAACAGTTCTTTCTTTTTTATCTCTATGGAGTTGTGTAAGAACAGCACCAAGTCCATACTCAGAAGCATCAGCAATAACTGTGGTTGGCAACAAAAGGTCAAACTAAACTAATGTAGGCCCAATGACAATCGGTTCCTTTACTGTATTAAAGCATTGCTGTGCAGCAGCAGGCCAGGTAATGGTAGAAGGTTCCTGAAGTAATGCTGTCAGTACTTCTCTAACAGAAACATAGTTAAGAATAAACTTGGCATACTAGAAAGTAAAACCTGAGAAGGAAGATAGTGTCTGTTGGAGACTTTGTGTAGGCACTTGCACAATGTCTATTTTAAGCCAGATAGATAGATAATTGGGAAATACAATATTATAAGTATTTTGCTAATAGGAATTTTCCGAGGAACTTTGGAAAAGATCTCTAAATCCCAAACAACTGTGTCAGCTCTTAGGGGTGTATTGTCAATATGGTTATTCCCTGGGATAGATGACTTCCCACAATATACAATAATGCCTTTTTGGCATTTTGTTTCAAACCATGTTTTTGATACCCGGTATTTATTAGAACAAACCTTCCTGCAGGATGGGTAACTCATTTGGTGATTCAATTATTGCTCCTAGCTTACAGATATCTGCAAATTTAGTCAGCCAGAGCCCTTTGGTATTGGCTTTTACTTCAGAGACAGTATGTGGCAAAGCCATAGGACTTAGCATGTGTAGTAGTAGCAGTATCGACCATAAGCCTTATTGTATCTGGTAGTTTGCATGTGCCTCTGGGTAAACAGTGAATAATATAGCATACAAGCTGCCAGGGGTAAGAGTTAAGCGCAATAATAAAAAAAAAATTCAACTCCTGGGCAATAAAGGGCAAGGAGGTCTCATACCAAGAAGTCATTGTACTGGGTGGCCAAGAGTGAGGCTTGATAGCCTTTTGTAGAGGTATGTATGTTTAAAAAAAAGTAAAAGTAAATACAAAATCCTTGAACTATCCCAAAAGATTGGCATTAACCTCTTGGATTCATGTTAATTCATCAATGGCAGAATAGGCAAACACAAAAAAAAAAAAGCAGTTTGCAGAAACCACCTTCAGCAAACATTGGAGAAATGTATTTTGCAGGGGGCAAGTACCCCTGCACCCCCAGATGTGGAAGGAACCCCTCACACCCCTAGGAATTATATATACCAATGCCAAGGTCTTACAACAGTGGAGAAAAAGGCAATCTCCTCCATCAAAGAAAGTCGTTCTGATGAACTGCTTTCATTTAATTTGCATTTACAGAAACTACATTCAGTGAGATGACATGCTGCCACACTCAGTAACTTTTCAGGTGCTCTGAGGTAACCTGTTAATAGCTTTTTAAGCTATGAAAGACCCAATCCTATTTGACTTCCTATTTCTTCACAAAACCAGTGCCTCTACAAACAGCTGCACTAGAGACCTAGACCTACACCAAAACATAAGACATGTTGCAGGGATAGCTTCCTAACACAGTGTATTCCAAGCCCATTGAATAAGATATCAGTACAGGTCAAATAACGTACTACCTTGGCTACCTTTAAGGTGACTCATTGTGACAGGATGGGCAGATGCAAATTTACATCAAGCTTATTATGTAAGGCCCAGCTCCATTTGGGAGGTAAGCAGCAGTAAATGCTTGACAACGGTGGCAAGAACTTTTACGTTTGTCTTATTAAAGTCGTGTAGGCCAGGCATTTTATTGCCCTTGGGAGCACCTAATATTATTCTTATGTTCCTAAAAAAGGGAGGCTATTATGCCAAGTGATATCTGATGTTTCTGAGACAAACAAGTCATCGTCAGAACTGAAATGTTTGTAGTGGGGTCTGAAGCCAAACGAGCATCTTAATTTCTAAAAATGGTTTCCTTTTCAAAATATGAAGTCTTTATCTGCATGAATAGATACTACTTCTCTGTAATCTTTGGAGCCTGGGATGCTATTTTCACCATACGTAAAAGCATGAATGTATGTGTCTTAAACTAAAAGTGGAAGGGGAATGAAAGATACTGAGCTTGGCTAGTTCTGGCCATCCATTAAAGAGAAAGTACAGTTTTGTACCTACCATAAATGTAGATGTTCGAGTGTAAACTCTGCTGCAGTCATTACACTTGGGTTATCCTGCCGTCAGGGGGTTCCTCAGTCCACCTGAGTTCCAAAGTCTTGGTCGGGTGTCGGTTGCTGTTGCCTCCTCCCTGACGTCAGTGTGACAGGGGTATATAAGATGCAGCCAACGCCATTTTCTTCAGTTTTTCTTGCCCCAGATGTCAGGTGCCCCCAAATAGGTAGGCAATTCAAATTGCTAGTAAAGTATACAAAAGAAAAGCAAACAACAATTTTCAGTTACCAGCAAATACTCCCCATAGGTAGAAAAGGGTAGAAGACCTAGGTACGTACCAGCAAGTAGGAGGGGAAGGAGGGAGGGTAACCTGGACTGCAGCAGTGTTTACACTCAAACATCTACATTTATGGTAGGTACAAAACTGTACTATGTTCATCATGTTACACTGCTGCAGTCATTACACTTGGGTGGAATCCCAAAGTTGAGGTAGTGTGGCTGTTTCTATAAGGCATTAGGGGTGGCTATAAGGCCCTGCAGCACAGCAGTGGTAAAGCCAGCTCTGGATTTGGAGTATAAAGGCAAATGGTAATGCTTGGTGAAGGTATGCACAGAACTCCATGTTGCTGCTTCCAAAATATCCTTGGTAGGTACTCCTCTGAGGTAGGCAGTTGAAGTGGTTGTTGCCCTGGTGGAGTGAGATCTAATGCTGCTAGGTACATGTTTCCCATGATGTGTATAGCAGAAATGAATACAGTGTCCTATCCATTTTGAAATAGTCTGTTTTGAAATGGCTTTCCCCTGTTTTCCTGCAGCATATACTACCAATAATTGCTCAGATTTTCTGAAAGCTTTGGTTTTGTCCAAGTAGAAGCGTAACTGTCTGTGAATGTCCAAAGAATGTAGTAGTCTCTCCCCTTTGTTCTGTGGTTTTGGATAAAAATTTGGCAAGTGAATAGTTTGGTTTAGAGCCACACTTGATACCACCTTTGGCATAAACGTAGGGTTAGTCCTTAAAGACACCCTGTCCTGGTGGAAAATGAGGAAAGGTTCCACTAAGGTTCCACTGCCATTAGTGCCTGTAATTCTGAAACTCTTCGTGCTGATGTTATTGCCAGTAGCAGAGCAGTTTTCCAAGAGATATATTTTAATTCTGCTGTGTTAACTGGCTCAAAAGGAGGTAAAGTTAATTTTTCCAAAACAAAGTTGAGGTCCCAAGTTGGAGTAGGTGCTCTATGGGGCGGTCTTATGTTTTTAGCCCCTCTGAGGTACTGTTTGAGCAAAGGATTAGAGAAAATTGGTGGATCCGTGTTGTAATGAGCCAAAATGGCAGAGGCGTGGATCTTGATGGATGAGAAGGAGAGGCCCTTGTCCAGCATCTCAGTTAAATATTGAAGTATCTGAGGAATGTTTGGGACAAGAGGGTCAAGGCTGTGCACCTGGTTCCAGGCACAGAATCTCTTCCATTTATCCGAATAGGCTTTCCTGGTACTAGGCCTTCTGTCCTCCAGAATGACGTCCATAACAGCTTTGGAGAGAGGCATTGCTTGCTTGACTAAGGAATTTTCCATGCAGCTAGGTTTAAGGTCTTTAGCTGGCTATGAAGTATCTGATTGTTGTGCTGTGTCAGCAAATGTGGGATTTGAGGCAAAATCCAGGGTGCCTCTTGTGCTAAGTTCTTTAAGATTGGGTACCAGTGCTGGCTTGGCCAGTCTGGTGCAATCAGGATCATCTTTGGCTCTTCTTGCCTGGCTTTTATGAGTACCTTTGGAAGGAGAGGTAAAGGTGAGAAAACATATACTTGCAGGTTTTTCCAGCTGAATGAGAGGGCATCCACTTTCCATGCTTGTGGATGGTAACTCCTTGTGCAGAATTTCTGTAGCTGGCAGTTCATTGGGGATGCAAACAGATCTATGTCCGGGCTCCACCATTTTTGTGTTATCATTCTGAATATTTGTGGATTCAATTCCCATTCATGGGGATCCATGATGTTTCTGCTTAGGTCATCTGCCAGTGTGTTTTTCTCTCCTGGCAGGAATTGTGCTTGCAGATGAACTTGGTAGTCTAGAGCTGTGTTCCACAAGGTCATGGCTTGTCTGCAGAGGGGATAGGAGTGTGTGCCCCCTTGCTTGTTTATGTACCACATAACTGTGGTGTTGTCTGTCTTTAGTAGTAGTTGTCCTGGATGCAGCAGGTCCTTGAAAGCTATAAGGGCATTTTGTACAGCTAGCATCTCTTTTTGATTGATGTGAAGATGCCTTTGCTCTGCAGGCCACTTGCCCTGAATACATTTTCTTGCCATGTGTGCTCCCCAGGCATAATCCAATGCATCTGTTGTCAGTATTTGCCTGGCTGTGGGTTGAGTAAAAGGCTGTCCCTTGTTGAGGTGACATGCTTGAGACCACCATCGAAACTCCTGTTGAAGGCAAGGAATTAGTGGTATAACTGTTTCCAAACTTTGACAGTGTTGAGACCATACACTCTTTAGGTACCATTGTAGTTTCCTCATATGCAGTCTGGCATATGGAATTAGTAGTATGCAAGATGCCATGTAGCCCAAGGCCTACATAATTTTTCTTGCAGGGAGTTGGGTCTTTGTTGCCATCAATTGAAAGTATTGAGTCAGTTGTCCTTGCTTGTCTGGCATGAGATAAGCCATCTGGGCCTTTGTGTTCAAGCTGGCACCCAGGAATATTATCTCTTGTGAGGGCACTAGTTTTGATTACTTTTCATTTACTGTGTACCCCAGGCAACTTAATAACTTTTTTACGAATGCCAGATGCTTTAGAAGAATGTCCTTGCTCTCTGCTTGAATCAGGCAGTCATCCAGGTACGGATAAATTTGAATTCCTTTTTGTCTACAAAATGCAATTACTGGTGCCAGGCACTTTGTGAAGACCCTGGGCGCAGTAGATAAGCCAAAGGGCAGTGCAGAGAATTGATAGTGCATTGAACCAGCTATGAATCTGAGGTATCTTCTGCAGTTTTGTCTGATAGGGACATGCAGGTATGCCTCCTTGAGGTCCAAAGTCACGAGCCAAGCTTTCTTGCCCAGCATGGGAAGAAGCTGCTGTAGTGTCAACATTTTGAATTTCGGAACATCCAGGTAAGTGTTTAGAGAAGAAAGATCCAGAATGGGTCTCCAGGCTTTGTCCTTTCTGGGAACCAGAAAGAGTCTTGAGTAAAATCCTTGTCCTTGCTCCTGTGGTGGTACCTTTTGAATAGCTCTCACGTCCATGAGTACTGTAATTTGTTTTTGAGCCTCTGCCCATTGATTTGGTGGCAGATTTGGCATTCCTTTTAACCTTGGCAGAGTGTGAAAGTGGAACCTGTAACCTTGAGATACAATGTTGAGAACCCATTTGTCTTTGGTGATGCAATGCCAATTGTGATAGAAAAGTGCCAGTTTTCCTCCTAAGGGGGGCTGCCAAGAGAGAGCTGTTTGGCAGCTGTAGTGGGAAGTCATTGAGGCTGCTATTTATATGGTTGGGGCCTGTCTTCCCCTTCTTTCTGGCCTGGTGTACCCCATTGTCGAGGACTATAAGGACCTTGTGCTTGACCTCTACCTCTTGGACATCTGTATCTGCCCCCTTTGAGGTCTGTCTGTGACTGGAAAGGACCAATTCTTTGTTGGCCAATTTCTGCTAAAACGAGGAGGCTGAACCTGTAAGAAATCCTTCACTGTTTGTATAGATTTTGCCTTATCCTCCATCTTCTTTAATACCTCCTCTGTCTTAACTCCAAACAGCACATCCCGCTGCAAAGGTGCATCCAATAATTTTGCCTTAACATGATCTGGTAACATATATTCTTTTAACCAAGCATGTATTCTAATGACAGAGCCTATAACTGCTGCTCTACAGGAGGTCTCTAAAGAATCAAAACTGCATTGCAAGGTATGTTTTCCCACTTGTTCAGCTGCATGCAATAAATCCTGCATTTCTTTAAAATTAGGAGGATCTGAATCTGGAAGCATCTTTTGTTTCAACTGAGACATCAAAAATTGCTGATATTTTAGCATGTGAAACTGGCAATTTAAGGCTCTCATTGCTAAAGTTGCAGACGTATATACTTTCTTTCCCCATCTGTCTAATGCTCTGGAATCCCTGTCAGAGGGAACTGGGTTTTTTGCTGATGAGGCCTTAATCCCTTTGGGTCCCTGAGAAATAGTTTCAGAGTCAGCAACAGGGCTTTTATACAGAAATTTGTGAGTCAGGGACTTTGTAATATCTATCAGGTTTAACTGGGGCTGGAGGTCAGGAGTCAGGATTTAAGCTGGATTCAGTATACACATCATCCACAATATCTAATACTGGCGGAATAGCAAGGGGTCTGTGTTGAGGTAATAAAAGGAAGTCTCTGAGCCTTTTCTTGGATTCTGAGTAATCCTGGCCTTCCCAATGAAAATGCTCCCTCATGGTATGTAAGGTCTCCCCAAAGGAGTAGTCCTCAGGCGGAGAGGCTGAAGTAATTGATTCCTCAGCATCAGAATCCTCATAAGGGGGTAAAGAATATCCTAGGTCTGAGGATGAATCTGAAGAAATGGACACCTGGTCGGAAGATTCATAGTCTGCATCCTGTCTGGGCCTTTTATCAGGTGGGGGATGGGACCCCCTGATTAGGGTGATTAGGTCTTCGGCCATTTTGAGCATTTGTTTCTTAGGCATGGAGGCTTGTCCTGGAGAATGCTGTACCTGTTTCTTTGTTTTTAAGGGGGGCTTAGACTTAGCAGAGGGTTTAATGGTTAACTGGGTGGGTCTGAAAACACCCTCTGAAGCTGTGGATTGCTCAGCTACTTCAGTTCCCTCTGACGGGTTAGTTTCAGTAGGCTGAAAAACTAGTGCATCCGAAGGCCCAGCCAGTTCCACGTGGGAGTTGGAGGCGGTCTATGGTTCTGTGGAAGTGGTCATCAGGGGCTGCGAAGGCACCTCGCTGAAAACCGGAGAACCGGCGACCGGCCTAGAAGAGGCCTCTCCGTCAGTTTTGGGCCTCGGATGCCTGTCCTTGTCTTTACGCTTTTTATGGATTCCGGTTGTCGGAAGTTCCGACGGCATGGTGTAATTGAATTTTCTGCCAAAATAATGTCGGGCAAAATCAAACCAACATTTAATAGTGTGCTTGTTAAACCTAACACAAAACTGACAACCAGTGACGTCATGGTCTGGGCCTAGGCATGGGATACAATAGGAATGGAAATCCTTATCAGGTATTTGCTTCCCACAAGAAATGCAGTTATTAACTTTTACTGACATCGGTCTGAGGCAAGAAAAAGTTTCCCCAATGGGGTACTTAGCTTTATAGAAGACTTCGGTTCTGGATTCGGAATGAAAATCTCAGGAGTCGGCCGACCAGCACTTGCGAACTTTTTTTGCTTTGGGCACCGCACGGCAAGAAAGACTAAAGAAAATGGCGTCGGCTGCATCTTATATACCCCTGTCACACTGACGTCAGGGAGGAGGCGACAGCAACCGACACCAGACCAAGACTTTGGAACTCAGGCTGACTGGGCAACTGCCTGACGGCAGGATAACCCAAGTGTAATGACTGCAGCAGTGTAACACGATGAACATCTAATCTGCAGTATAAAACATTGCACATGAGCCCAAAGTTCAGTTAACAAAGCAAATCTAAAGAGGAGAGCTTGTCTCTTGATCTGATTTTAGTTTGTCTCTCCCTGTATCTATATCTATATATGAATGTATGTATCTATCTAATTTTATATATATATATATATATATATATATATATATATATATATATATATATCTGTCTGTCTCTGTCTATATATCTGTTTGTGTTTGCATGTGTATTGTGACTGGTGTATGGGAAATTTTCACAGCACTTTAGCCAAGAAATTGAATGCATTAGATAGTTGATTGCCACAAATTACTTGTATAAAAGGCTGCTCCTCAATCACAGGCTTAGCATAGGGTAAGCAGGGGCTTACTTGAATATACAGAAGTCGTGGAGTTCTCTGGTATAGTTAGGGTCTTTGGTGGATCTAAGCTGACAGTGTAACTTTCTGAGCAGAGCCTCAGGCCTGGTTGAAGCCTGCAGCTGTGAACTATTATTTACCAATTTTTTCTTAAAAAGGAGTGCAAGAATACACTTCTAAGGAAAGAGAACTTAGTTGCAAAATACAGTGAGCAATACTGAATATATTGCAAATAGGTTTATGATACCAGTGTTATATCTTTTTGTTTATTTTGCAGTAATAAACCTGTGTTTTATAAACCTGTGCTTCCAGTGCCTTGTCAGACATATTTTGATTGTATGGGCAGTTTAGCCAGAGACCTATCAGTTTATAATTTTTTACAATGTGTCTGTCCCAGTGTGGATAACCTCTTTGGGAAACTATTTCCCTGAAAGGCTGCTACCACTTTGCTGTGGAGATGTTATTGTTTCCCTGAGGTGTTTTATCTTTTGCTTACAGATAAGTTTTGTTTCTGCTACCATTTCAACATGCTTCCTTGTAACCCCAGCATTCAATGAAGCGATAAAAAATACTTTTAAGAATCTGTCTAAGTTGAACACTGACAAGAAGTTGGTACATTTGCAAAATCAGTTGACTGGACTAGCTAATGTAACTACTACTCTAGAATTGTGCCTATCACAAATAAACTGAGAAAAAAGGATACATTTGAATCCTGAATCCTGCTTGTCCTGCTTGTTGGCTTTTGAATGATGTGCCACTCAAAAAAGCTGGGACAGAATAAGTGAGAATACTGGGACTCAGTTACCTACTAGCACCAATAAAGAAAAAAATGTTTGAAACTCTAGCAATAGACAGATTTAAAAGAGCTTTAATTCATAATAAACAAAAATGGGCATTGCAAAGTGATCACAAGAACTCTGGCAAGCTAATAATTGCAGTTGACCAGTAACTGGTTAATGTCATGAGGATTAACACTGAATCATCTGCTTCTAAATTTAAAGTTTCAGTAAGATAAGTGCTATCTTTTGTAAAACAAAGACTAGTAAGTAATTGGTTAAGTTGCTTCAAATCAAGGAGGAGGGGTCACATTGCTAAATTTATTTCCGCTAAAAGGGACACGAATGCTAGTAGCAGAAGAGTGAAAATGAAATGCAAGCTGTAAGTTGTTATTTTGGAGGGGGATCAGATTATTGCTTGAGTAAGTGAATCAGCAGTATATCACTGTCTTATACCTAAGCTATTGATGTGTACTTTATTTTTAGAAGGAAGAGAAATTCATGCTCTGCTAGATTCTGGAAACATGATTAAGCTTATCAAGGGTCCCCTGGTATGTAAATATTGGTTTAGTAACAGAGAAAAAGTGAATGAAATATGCATCCATACTGATAGTAAGGAGTTTCTCCTCCCACGTAAAAAATCAAGTCCACTGCCTATCCTACTAATGCCTGCTAAACCTAACCCTGCACCTTACCTTTGAAAAAAAAAGCTTTCTGTAACACTACCACTATTCAGACAAATTATATTGGAATGTGTTATGTGGTTTTGGTGATCATATTGCTTTTGTGATTTTTTTTTTATTGATTGTGAAAATGCTGGCATTAATCATTTTATTTGCATTTTAATAAGTCAACAAGTGATTGATGTACACTTTTACAATATCCTGTTCCATCACTCATAAGATATGAACCAACAAACTACAAAACTTCCACGAAATTTGATTGATTGGTTGATTTTTTTATTTATTTAGTTATTTATGTATTTATTTATTTATTTATTTATTTATGTATGTATGTATTTATTTATATATTTATTTATGTATGCATTTATTTATTTATGTATTTATTTATTTATTTATTTATTTATTTGTATTTTGAAATCCAGGACAAAAAACTGATTCAAGATTTCAGGATCCACAAACTCAAGTAATATTTTAATTTCATGCTGGATTACAAAGTACAATTTTTACAAAATATGAGATAAATTATAAAATTAAGGAAGAAAATTAGTACAAAGAGCACATAGACTGAATAAAATGAGTATGTAAATAACACAGAAAGGAGAAGAAGAAGAAGAAATAAGGAGCTGTAGAAAGTTGAAAAAATGAAAATAAAACTGTATAAAAGTGGAAAGACATGAAATAATGCGACAAAGGATAATGAGTGCTGGAAAAAGAAACAGCAGGAAAGAAGGAGTGGATTAAATTAGGCAACATGAGAGCGATTTGAAATGGAAAGAAAATGAAGAAAACAGGAAGCAGAAAAACAACAGACATAAAATAATATTATGCTGATGGCAATGAAAAAAAGGATGGCTAGTGAGGAAAAATGTCAAATGATACTGGAAAAACAGTAGCAGTCAGCATGCTGAAAGAGGTTATACCTTTTCATGAACTCCACAAAAGTGTTGTAACCCTTTACGTGAACCTAGAATGCAAAAGTTATGAACTCTGGATTTTTTGAACAGAGGGAAGGAAGAAGTTTAGGAGCTTGACTTGACTTAAACATAAGATTATGCATTCTGTCTCTAGTTGTAGATCAACGTGCAAGTTAAGTGGAGTTAAGACTTAATTTATTTATTTTATTTTATTTTACATTTGTTGACCGGGCTAGTGACATATATCATATATCCATACAGTAGAGGGAGGAAAATTTTCCTTTCTGAGATGGTTCTATTTATTAGAATAGATATTGGGTGATAGATAGCTTTTTTGCAATTTTTGTAAGTATTCAGAAGGGAGTTGGTCAGCTGATGGGGTGCATGGTTTTAGTTTAAGAAGCTATATGATAGAAGAAGATACAGGTTGGATTTGAAAGACATTAGTAGAGGCTGGGTAGGTATCATGTGAGATATGGTAGGTGTTGGTAGTGAGTTTTGCTAGTGTTAATGTGAAGTAGTTATTAAAGGCATCTGGGATCAGAGTAGAGGTATTAGTGTTAAACTCTGAGGGGTAGGAGTAGTAGAATGTCCTGGTTTTTAAGAGAATATTTATACCTGACCAAAATTTTTGAGGGTATTTGTGTTGTTGTTTGAAGGTGAAGATAAATTCTTCTTTTTTTTCTTTCTCTTTCTTCTTAGTATTTCTTAAGTTTTTGTGTAAGAGATGGTCAGATGCAGATTTGGTTTTTTTCATTTATTTCCACCAGGTTTTTTTTTTTTCTTTTTTTTTTTTTTTTTTTTTTTTAGCTTAGGGTTTTTTTGGCTGGCTTGTATCTTATGGAAGTAGAGTGGAATGGAGCATGATTGCAGAAATTTTGTTTTGTTAAATGTTAAAATGCTTAAGTAATCCATGATAAAGTGTGTGTGATCACATGCTTGTAAGTCAGTAAGGAAGTTCTAAGTTGAAAAAATCTTGAAATCTTTTCTTTTAAGTTTATGTATTATAGATATTAATATATTAGGTTTTGTCTGATCTGTAGTGTAAGTGTGGGATCACTAATACCTATCGTATAATAGTATGTGTATGGATTATGTTATTAATTAGAATCCAATCCAGAATTGTTTCTTTCTTATTTGGTTTATTCTTAAGTTGTGTTATTTGTTTTTAAGTGAGTAATTAAGCATTTAAATAGTAGGATTGGCAAGAAGAAGTTGTGATCTTTGCTGAGCAATTAGCCATTTGGCTTTTCTTACAAAATAGCAATGAAGTTTAACTCTAAGAGGATGGCTAGCAAAATGACAAATTTCATTAGATGTAATCAGAACGGAGCAGAAGAGATGTTAATATCCCCCATTATGTGTCAATGCATATTCAAGCATATATATAACAGAGATATATTTTAAGTCCAAAACACAGTTTGTTGAATTTTTAATTTACTATTGTGAACATTTAACTGAAACTTTAGATTTTGATCGATCAAGCCAAAGTCCCATGTATTTGAAACAGAAAATGGTTTCCTGTGAATTACTCAGGCTGCCATGAATGCGGGTAAAAAAAACAGGAGTTGATGTAAGCTTTTGAGAAGAGCCAAGTAACATTACTTTTATTTTTGCCAGGTTAAGAAGAAATTTCACTGAACTGTTCCAGTTAACTAATGAGAGTAAACATTTTTGAAAACCATCTTAATGTTACAACAGGAAGAGGAGAGAAGAATGAAATCTGTAAATGACTACATAGTGTAAATAACAACAGGAAAGTGAAGAATTTCTAATGAAAGTTTATTAGTTTAAATGGGGAAGAGTAAAGGAGGCAAAAACAGAACACTGAGATGAGATGGAATTTTTTAAAGGGAGGTGTAAAAAAGCAAGTAGAATTTACGCCAACATGAAATGAATAATGATAATAAAAGCTAACAACTCACTGAAATATATATTATATAGTGTTTTAGTTGGGAGGGGGTCACAAACCTTGTATCCCCTACAACTCCATGTATACTAACTCCAAGATCACAAATGACTGGGACAAAGAACAAAAAAATCTAAATTCCTATAGCTGAGCAGTCTCACTCCAATACACTATTTCATTTACCAGGGCAGATGAACAAAAACATCAGTTATTTTGTTAACAACCACCATGATAATCGCTGATGCACAGGAGTTCCACATATATTTATTATCGAGTGGTTGCAAACTTTTTCAAGGTACCAGAGGAAATGCATGAAGTTTATCTGAATAAAGTAATGGTTCAACATACTAGCAGCCCTTAAGGCTAAACAACACTCCTAATACACTTGTAATAGGTGACTCTATTCATAGGTTCCTAGGTTCATAGGTTCATACTAGGCTATCTGCCCTGGGGCATTTATAAGCCTAGCCAGAGTGTGATTGGCTTTCGCCACCCTTTCATTTTGAGTTTACTGTGCCCTTTTTAAGGTTAGTTTACTGTGCCTCTGTCTAGTAGTGACACAGAAGTAATCCCCGGGGTAAACCTATGATCCCCCATCCACTCATCAAAATTCCTCTTGAAGAAAGTCAGTGAGGGGCTCTGCCTGACATGGACTGGGATTCTATTCCAGAGCGAAGGGAGCCTCTGGGTTATGAATCTGTCCCTCCAGCATGTCCTATTTATTTCTGTGCTGAGGTTCAAGTCCCTCGAGCGCATGGCTCTAAGGGATTTGGATTTTTTGAGGTGGAGCATGTCCATTAATTCTGGGTTGGACATAACTTTATATGTCAGGCATAGATCGCCTCTAAGTAGGTGGTATGTAACTGAGTAGAGCTGGAGTTTCTTTAACCGAGCAGCATATGGCATCTGTTTGAGTCCCTTGATCCTCTTTGTGAGGTACTTTTGGGGTCTTTCTAGTTGCTGCAGGTGTCGGGTAAGGTACATCCCAAATGGGGCATTGTATTCTATTATGGGCCTGATGAGGGATGAATAAAGGGGCACGATGACTTCCCTTGATCTAGATGTGAATCCTTTCATGATAAGGTGGGCTATATAGAAGGTCCTTCTAACCACTTTGGCAATGTGGTTGTCGAATGAGAGATTACTATCAACTTGGGTTCCCAGGTTCCTAATTACTTCCTCTGTACTTAATGGGTTACCACCTATGTGGTAATTTGTGGGCACTTTGTTTTTGCCAAAGGGTATGACTATACACTTTTTGGCATTTAGCTTTAGGCCATGGCTCTGGCACCAGTTATCCGTCTATGTGAGACCTTTTTGAAGAATGCTCGTGTCAGCTGGAGAGTCAATTATGGTGCCCAGTTTGCAGTCATCTGCAAACTTGGTCAGCCACAGTCCTCCCATGTTAGCCTGTACCTCAGAAAAATATATACCGAACAAGAGAGGTCCCAGGACTGAGCCTTGTGGGACACCACTTGTAACTGGTTTCGAGTCTGACATGGCTCCAGCAATTCTGACTCTGTGAGTTCTGTCTTTGAGCCAGTTTGCAACCCATCTTGTGACATAGGGGTTTATATTTAAGCTGGATAGCTTATCTATGATGCCTGAGTGGGGTATTGTGTCAAATACTTTTGCGAGGTCCAGGTAGGCTGTGTGGACTACCTTCCCTTCATCTATGGCCTTGGTGACTGTTTCAAAGAAGTCGACCAGGTTCAAGAGGCAGGATCTGCCCTTGACAAAGCCGAATTGGGTAGGATCTAGTGTCTGTAGGTCCCCAATGTCTTTGTTTATGAGTTCCATGATGATCCTTTCCATAGCCTTGCAGACTAGGCTAGTCAGGCTTATGGGGTGATAGTTTCCAGGGTCCGTAGAGGCACCACCTTTGTGGAGTGGGACCACTGTTGCTGTACGCCATTCTTTGGGTACATATCCTGTAGTAAGGCTGAGATTGTACAGCAGTTTTACGTGAGGGTTTAGTTCTGCTTGGAGTTCATGTAGGACACAACCCGGGACACCGTCTGGTCCCATTGATGCAGTGTTTTTTGCTTTGGAGAGGGCGGCTTTCACCTGAGCGTCTGAGATGTTAGGGAGGCAGCACTCTGCTGGGATAGATATGTGCTCTTTTGGGGGGAGGGTGGGAGAAGTTTGCACTAAACCTGTCTGCCAGGATGTTGGCAATGTCTGTAGGTTCAGTGTATTTTTTGTCATTTTGGATCAACTCTGAGCATATCTGGGAGTTGCATCCCAAGGTTCCTAACATAACTAAAAAAGCCTTGTGATTATCTTTAGTGTCCTGTGCAATTTTTCTCTCGAAGCTGGCCTTGGAGGATTTTATGAGGGATCGTAGTTTTTTGCTAGTACTGATCAGAGATGCCTTCCCTTTTTGGGATTTTGCTCTATCATGTAGTAGCTTCCTCCTTCTGTTGTACAGCTTATTTATGGCTGGGGTCCACTAGACTGGATGCCTGCCTTTGGAAGATTGGGTCTTGGTTTTGTTTGGGATAGCATGATCCATGCATTCCTGGAGGTGTCCATAGAATGCATTTATATAGGATTCTGCAGTTTGGGCCATAGTTTCCACTGGCCCGGGGGACTTGAAGGATTCCACCTCGGTTTTGAGAAGTGTGAAGTTCGCTTTTGAGAAGTTTTTCACTGTGGTTTTCTGGGCTGGGGGTGGGGTCGGGATGTGGATATCCAGTGAGATTAATTTATGGTCTGATCTCACCAATGAGGGGTATACCTCTGGTATGGAGCATAGAGTCCCCATGTTGGTAATGATCAGGTCAAGTATGTTTTCCCCTCTTGTGGGAATGGTGACTAGTTGTTCCATTGCATTTGAGTTTATAAATTCCAGGAACCTTTGGGCTAGGGTGTTGGGGCTTGAGTAATGCTCCCAGTCTATGTTTGGGTAGTTGAAGTCACCCAATATAATGGTGTTTGGAGAGATCTTCATATTCTCCAGTGTTTTCAGGAAAGCCGAGTGGGATTCCTGATTTTGAGAGGGTGGTCTGTAACATGCTACAAACTGAAAAGCGGTTTTGCCCATTGTTAGTTGCACATGGATGGTCTCTGATGCTTCGTGCGATGCCACTAACCTGGAGGTGTGGGTATCTTTGATAAATATGGATACTCACCCTCCTTTTGTGGTTCAGTCTGAGTTTTGGGGATGAAAAGCATGATATGAGGTATAACCTGGTAGTGCTGGGGTGCTCTCTGGAGCCTTGAACCAGGTTTCTGTCACTGCACAGATATCGATGTTCTCCATACTGAGGAGGGCTTCGAGTGTGTGCATCTTGAGGTTTAGACTTCTGGCATTTAGCAGCATTACCCTTAGTTTCTTATTCATTGTGTTGTCTATGGAGGTGGGTTTGTCTTTTGAGCCTTGCCTAAAAAAGGCACTATGGGGGTGGCAAGAGCCTTCGCCAATATCCGAAAGCCCAGGGGTGACAGGTGCAAGCCATCCCTAGCGAAGCAATGTGGCTTGTCGAGCATGTCATCCCAGGCTGACAGACACTGGATCCCCTTTGAATGACACCAAAATTTTAGCCAATTGTTAAAATCGATCATTTTGTCTTTATACTTGTCAGACACACTGACGTCCCACTCACCAGGCTGAACAAGGAGAAGGTCACTGTAAGCTGCCTGTCGGGTACCAGGATCCACCACATAACACAAGCACTCAGGTCACTCCAAAGCAAGTACAAATATGACTCCGTCATTATCCATGCTGGTGTGAATGACCTGAGACGTACCTCCCTGGACTACATGAAAAGAGACATAGAGGAGCCCTCTGATCATGTAGCCCAGGCCGGTATGACCCTGACCTTGAGTAGCATCTTACCCTCACCAAGAATGATGCCACAATATAAAGACAAAATGATCAATTTTAACAATTGGCTAAAGTATTGGTGTCATTCAAAGGGGATCCAGTGTCTGTCAGCCTGAGATGACATGCTCGACAAGCCACGTTGCTTCGCTAGGGATGGCTTGCACCTGTCACCCCTGGGCTTTCAAATACTGGCTAAGGCTCTTGCCACCCCCATAGTCCCTTTTTTAGGCAAGGCTCAAACGACAAACCCACCTCCATAGACAACACAAGGAAAAAGAAACTAAGGGTAATGCTGCTCAATGCCAGAAGTCTAAACCTCAAGATGCACGCACTCGAGGCTCTCCTCAGTATGGAGAATATTGATATCTGTGCAGTAACAGAAACCTGGTTCAAGGCTCCCGAGAGCACCCCGGCACTACCAGGTTATACCTCATACCATGCTTTTCAGCCCCAAAACTCGAACCGAACCACAAAAGGAGGGGGAGTATCCATATTCATCAAAGATACCCACACCTCCAGGTTAGTGGCACTGCACGAAGCAACAGAGACCATCCATGTGCAACTAAAAGTGGGCAAAACTGCCTTTCAGTCTGTAGCCTGCTACAGACCACCCTCCCAAACTCAGGAACCCCACTCGGCTTTCCTGAGAACACTGGAGAATATGAAGGTCTCTCCAAAAACCATTATATTGGGTGACTTCAACTACCCAAACTTAGACTGGGAGCACTACTCAAGCCCCAACACCCTCGCCCAATGGTTCCTAGAATTTATAAACCCAAATGCTATGGAACAACTGGTCACCACTCCCACAAGAGGAGAAAAGATATTGGACCTGATCATCACCAACATGGGGACTCTATGTTCCATACCAGAGGTATACCCCCCATTGGTAAGATCTGACCATAAATTAATCTCACTGGACATCCATATCCCATCCCCACCCCCAGCCAAGGAAACCACGGTGAAGAACTTCTCAAAAGCAAATTTTACACTTCTCAAAACCGAGGTGGAATCCTTCAAAGCACCTGGGCCAGTGGAAAATACGGCCCAAACTGCAGAATCCTTTACAAACGCATTCTATGGACATCTACAGGAATGCATGGATCATGCTATCCCAAATAAAACCAAGACTCACTCCTCCAAAGGCAGGAGACTGGTCTGGTGGACCCCAGCCATAAATAAGCTATACAACAGAAGGAGGAAGCTACTACATGATAGAGCAAAATCCCAAAAAGGAAAGGCATCTCTGATCAGTACTAGCAAGAAACTACGATCCCTCATAAAATCATCTAAGGCCAGTTTCAAAAGAAAAATTGCACAAGATGCTAAAGATAATCACAAGGCCTTCTTTAGTTATGTCAGGAACCTGGGTGGCAACTCCCAGATATGCTCTGAGTTAGTGCAAAATGACAAAAAATACACTGAACCCACAGACATTTCCAACATCCTGGCAGACAGGTTCAGTGCAAACTTCTCCCCCACTTCCCCCCCAAAAGAGTAAATGTCTGTCCCAACGGAGTGTAGCCTTCCTGACATCACAGATGCACAGGTGAAAGCTGCCCTCTCCAAAGCAAAAAACACAGCATCAATGGGACCGGACGGTGTCCCAGGCTGTGTCTTACACGAGCTCCAAGAAGAACTGAACCCTCACATAAAGTCACTGTTCAATCTCAGCCTTACTACAGGATATGTACCCAAGGAATGGCATACAGCAACAGTGGTCCCACTCCACAAAGGTGGTGCCACAACGGACCCCAGAAACTATCGCCCTATAAGCCTGACTAGCCTGGTCTGCAAAGCTATGGAGCATATCATCATGGAACTCATAAACAAAGACATTGGGAACTTCCAAACACTGGATCCTACCAAATTCGGCTTTGTTAAGGGCAGATCTTGCCTCTTGAACCTGGTCGACTTCTTTGAAACAGTCACCAAGGCCACAGATGAAGGGAAGGTAGTGCACACAGCCTACCTGGACCTCGCAAAAGCCTTCAACACAATACTCCACTCGGGTATCATAGATAAGCTCACCAGCTTAAATATCAACCCCTATGTCACAAGATGGGTTGCAAACTGGCTCAGGGATAGAACCCACATGGTCAGAATTGCAGGTGCCATGTCAGACTCTAAACCAGTTACAAGTGGCATCCCACAAGGCTCAGTCCTGGGACCTCTCTTGTTCGGTATATATTTCTCTGAGGTACAAGCTAACACGGGAGGACTGTGGCTGACCAAGTTCGCAGATGACTGCAAACTGGGTGCCATAATCGACTCGCCAGCTGACACAAGCATCCTCCAAAAGGATCTCACAGAGACGGATAACTGGTGCCAGAGCCATGGCCTAAAGCTAAATGCCAAAAAGTGCATAGTCATCCCCTTTGGGAAAAACAAAGTTCTCACAAATTGCCACATAGGTGGTAATCCATTAAGTACGGAAGAAGTAATTAGGGATTTGGGGACCCAAGTAGATGGCAATCTCTCTTTTGACAATCACGTTGCCAAAGTGGTTAGAAAGACCTTCTATATAGCCCACCTTATCATGAAAGGGTTCACATCTAGATCAAGAGAGTTCATTGTGCCCCTCTACTCATCACTCATCAGGCCCATAATTGAATACAATGCCCCATTTGGGATGTACCTTACCCGACACCTGCAGCAACTGGAAAGACCCCAAAAGTACCTCACCAAGATGATCAAGGGACTCAAACAGATGCCCTACGCAGTTAGGCTAAAGAAACTCCAGCTCTACTTAGTTGCTTACTGCCTACTCAGAGGCGATCTGTGCCTGACGTATAAAGCCATGTCCAACCCAGAATTAATGGACATGCTCCACCTCAGGAAATCCAAATCCCTTAGAGCTACACGCTCCAGGGACTTAAACCTCAGCACAGAAATAAATAGGACATGCTGGAGGGCCAGATTCATATCCCAGAGGCTCCCCTCACTCTGGAACAAAATCCCAATCCATGTTAGGCAGAGCCCCTCAATGACCCTCTTCAAGAGAAATCTTGACGAGTGGATGGGAGATCGTAGGTTTACCCCTGGGATCTCTTCTGTGTCCCTACTAGACAGAGGCACAGTAAACTAACCTTAAAAGGGCTATCTTCTGTGACCTGCTATACAGAGGCACAGTCAACTAATCTAAAAGGGTGGTGAAAGCCAAACACACTCTGGCTAGGCTTATAAATGCCCTAGGGCAGATAGCCTAGTATCATCCTATGAACCTATGAACCTATGATAAGGCTATACTGTAACATGCTTGTATTTTATAATGCAGTGTAGCCAACAAGCCTAGGAAGGCAGAGCCCAATACATACGAACGTGTTTCATCATTAATATGACATCACCAGTATACCACAAGGAAATATTTTTATTTGTGTTTATATCTTATTTATTTTTTAGCATGCATAGAGTATGATAACATTGTATGACATGTTAATAGTAGAGAACTAATTAAGTCTGGGATAATAAACAATAACAAAGAAAGAGTAAGAAAAAATGAAAACTATTGATGCAGATTAAAAGGAGAAACAATGTATAGGTGATGTAACGCAGATAGAGATATATATGATAATCCAATTTATATTACAAAACATTTACCTTAACAAGAAAAGTCCAGTGTAGTTAACCACAGGGGTGGCGGTACTAAATAAGGGGAAACAAGAAATCAAAAGCCTTATAGCAAATACATAGAAGAATCAGCTAGAAAGGATCAGGCAAAATACAGAAATGGGTCCAGAGATCTTAATAAATCTCTGTTTATCATAGCATCGAGGCATTACAAAAAAGAAAACCCTCCAAAAAAAAAAATTACCAATGTCTATGTGTACTGGTACAACAATACATCAAGACAGCATAATCTTTAATAATGCAGTCTTACCAAAAACGCAGACCTGTCTAGACAGGGACACATTTTGGGTCTTGTTATTACCTCATCTACATGTCACTAGATGAAAAGCTGGCATCTTCAAACGTGCTGCTTAGTGCGAAGCACTCAGTGTAAACAAACTCAAAGGTTGATTTCAAACATTTTAGAAGCAGAAATTAAAATCTCCACAGCAAACACGCATATATGTTTGCACACATTTTTTTACTATTGTCAGAACATTTTCTGATGAAGTTTTCTATGTATCTTTAATACAACTTTTCTTTTGTGCTATATATAATGAGTTCAGAACTCTGAAAACTTAACTTTCTCTATATAATGCATAATTCCAACATATACATGCTAAACATTTATTATGCTTTTTGGCATGAAGTGGTCAGCAGAGACTAGAAACGTAGTTTTATACCACAGTGCAATTAAAGCTATTCTAATGCTAATGTGAGGTACAATGCTCTGTCTTGCCAGCACCTGAGTTGTGAAATGCAGTGGTAGTTGTGTATATGTGGTAAAAAGGGAAGAGTTATGCACCACATTCCAGTAGCTGGTACTTGTACTATTAGCACCAAAAATAGCAGCTGATAATTTCTGGCTCTGTACCAGATAAATCCAAGACAGTAGAATATTCACACATCTCTACACAGGACATTGAGCCATCATAACTGCTGCAATACTGGATTCATGGACCTATTCTTAAAACACAATGAGCAGTATTTTATAACTCTACAAGAAATGCAAGAAACATACATTTGCCTGAGCCATTCCAGATGCATGATACTTTAAAATGTGAGACATGCTGTGTTTTCAGTCTGAGATGTACACAAGCCAATTAGTACCCCTGCAAAAAATGGTATGAAGCACTAGGATTAACATAGTTTCTATGCATAATAGTAAGTATTTCTGTAAACTCAGGTCATAGTCAGAAGTTCTTTACCTATGTCCTGCCATCTTGTACAAGTGGCCCTGTGAAGCAGATGGTAACACCCACTGCACCAAGAGTTACCCAATGCAGTTGTACACCTCCATTCTAGGGACTGTGGATTTTACTGAAAGCTGCGTTAGATACACTTAGCTTAGGCTTGATTTACATCATTACTGTAAATGCTGCATCCAGATGTTTAGATAGCCCCCAGGCTTGGCTACAAGCCTAGAAAACATGTTTGAAAATCCAACAGAGGTTCTGTACATCTCTACTTGAATTATTAAGTTATTCACCTCATTTTGCTAACATTGTGGGTTATATCAGGGAGTTGAATGCAAATATATTATATTAGTTATCAATGATCTTTCTGAGTCTTAAGACGTGAGCTTTGCACCTACATGGATAAGAAAGCTAAAACCATTCAGATGAAATTAAGAAAATTCTTCATTGCTGGATTGCAGAGCATTTTTATAGCTTTGCATAATATCCACTGCCTTGGATACAAAATATTCAAGAATAAACTAATCAAACAGTAGACAGAAATATAACTATTTATATATGTTATTACATGTAACCTATGACTATTATGTGTTTTCAATCTAAGATGTGCACACACCCATTAGTTCCCCCTACAAAAAATGGTATGAATGTCTGTATACCTGTATACGTTATGCTTATGTATAGACATTATAGCCGTGTATGTTTAAATCTATTGAAACTCATCTATTTATCTATTTTGTTTAAAATAATGTGCTTATAGCAATTAAAGTAATGATTTTTTTTCTTGTATTTCACATTCAAAGTAATGACTAAAGACTATTATCTGTCATCCACCTGCGTTCAGTAGTACTAATTTAACAAGTCAACGGGTAAGGCATTCTGAATAAAACTGCTTGAGAAGTCTGGTTCACTAATAAAAAGGCTTCTGAATTCTACCCATCTTGTTCTATCAATTCCCATTGTGTATTATTGTAATAACTACCACCTCGGCTCGCTTCGTCTGTGCTCAGAGCGTTGCAGCAACATGCTGACATTTTACTGCCCTGCAGGTGCTGTTGTGTGTGGTCATGGACACCCAAGTGTAGCCTTGCATTGTTCTTTGTGGGCACTTTGATCTCGAATACAAAAGGCTGTATAGCAATTGAATTACTAATGATCTAAACACTAGGTTCATAGGAGCAGCACAAGGACATCCCAGGAAAAGATAGTCGATCCATAATATTTATTTCAACAACTGCTTCAAATCTTTTCTAAACATCACAAGAGCATGACTTGTTACACTATAATAGCTTCAAAATTATATTATAAAAACCACAAAATAAAAATCAATACATTCCTTTGAAGGAGGTAATGAAATGTGTTATGGTGACAGACAAGTGGTTAATATGAATCATAACAGTGTTATAAATGTCGCTGATGCATTTTTTTCTGTATTTAAGCTTGACATTCTAAGGCCAACTTTTAGCACTTGATGTAAGACATTATTGTCTTTCATGAAGTTATTTCCCTTTTACAATTTCACAATTATAAATAAAACTGTGAAGCGCAGTAGGGGAGAGATCAATTTAACACATATTTGCTATTTGAGCTTCACTGGTTTCGCTATTACTTCACAGTCTAATCAATACTGAACCCTATGAGTGCACAGACAGAAAGCTTCAGCATCACCTAGATGAGTCACTGTAGGTTTATTATAGAGCTAAAAGCCTGTTTCATTTTCTAATTTTTAATAAAGATTAATTACAGTTGCAGAAATCCTTTTGATGGAACATACTGCATCTTTGTTGATGTTGTTAGTTGTGCAAATGTTAATTTTTTTAAATTGGATGCTTCACATTATGATGATTAATCACTGGCTTGTGCATTCAAACAAGTTAGGTACGCCTGATTTTTTTAATTCCAATTGAAACTAAACAACTTGTCATTATATACCTTTTTCTGATGTTCTACTTAATGACAAAAGTGCCCTCTGATTTAATCTTAATGTAACATAATGTGTCAACAAATATTGTAAGGAACAAATTATCATGACTTGCACAACATTTTCCTTGGAATATT
This sequence comes from Protopterus annectens, assembly GCF_019279795.1. Taxonomy (NCBI): domain Eukaryota; kingdom Metazoa; phylum Chordata; order Ceratodontiformes; family Protopteridae; genus Protopterus; species Protopterus annectens. The sequence goes on from NC_056742.1 coordinate 424,711,333, forward strand.
CTGAACCCAATAATTTACTTTAACTATGCTTCACAGATATTTATGTAGCCAGATTGAACAAAATCACTGCATTGTCTAATCAGTTTGAAAGACTAATTCTACTCTTTGTCTTATGATATTGCATAATTTTCTATTGATTAAAAAATGCAGATTCTTCAGTGATACATTTATGGTCTTGATATATATTGAAGTAGTTTGTTTAATAATTTGTTGCAGACTTGGCTGTGAATACAACAATTCATTAGATAATTAGCTAAATATGCAATACAGTTTCGAGCAAGTTAATAAAACCAATGTGTGTGTGTGTGTGTGTGTGTGTGTGTGTGTGTGTGTGTGTGTGTGTGTGTGTGTGTGTGTGTGTGAGAGAGAGAGAGAATCCTATTGCCGGTGCTACTGCCCAACTATTTTGCAGTTATTTATTTATTAATTTTATTTACATTTGTTTAATGGGGAACAGCACTGATCTCAATGGGCCATTTTTCAGACCAGTCTGGGTGATACAAGCATATATATTATAAATATGCAAACAAAATCTGTAGAAAACATGAAAACTGATGCAACATAACATGTATCAGGCATAAGCATGTATTGAAATAAAATGTGCCTAATTCTGAGTTTACAATTCAAGGCTAACAATAATTAGTTCTGAAATCTTTTCACACAGTTCATAGCCGGCTTTAGGCATAGGCCATCTAGGTGGCCACCTAGGGTGCCGCTCAAGTAGGGGTACTTTTCCAGTAATCTGGATGGTGTAAATAGACCAGGATGGGGGCAAAAGGTGGTGTAGGAGGGTGCTATGGAGCCCTTTTGCCTAGGGCACCACTTGACCTAAGGCCGACCCTGCACAGCTACATAGTAATAATTACACTTATATACTATTTGTACAGATAAAAGCAGCTAAGTACAGTATATATACAAATAAGAGGTAATTGTGAGGGCTGAAGCTGAGTGACGTTCCAGAGGGAGATGTTAAGTTTTATAAGTCAGGCAGAGAGGTAAATGTAGCTGGCCTTTTGTATTATGTGATGGCACTATGTGAACAGATGTGCATTTAAAAAGGTGATTTATCAACATATTTTTGTGGAATTTGGGGCATAACTCTTTTTGGGAATTGTTTTTCGTAGTTTAGTAGCTGGTGCATTGGAGCTTATTACAAGGAGTTATTAAGACAGGACTGTTAGTGGTATAAATCCAACAGTAATTGTACATCTAAAAGGGAAATGATTCAAGGTTTACCAGTTTAAAAATAACAGCACCACAAAGGAGTTGTGTCCTCTGTTCAACATCTAACCACTTAGCTTTTGTCACAGTATAGGAGTGGTTTTCTCTGTCTCTTTAGAGACAGCATAATGAATCAACAGATCTTGTTGAATAGCATTTTTATGTTATGAAATTCTTTCTTAAGGTTTCAGTGATTTAAGGTAGACCACATTCTAACTGTGCCAGGAGTACTCTTTTGTTTATAGCATTCATATACTTAGGAAAGAAGAAATCTTTTGTAGCTCAGAACAGCTGTATATTGATTTTAGCCTTAAAATTGTGGATATGATACTGGAGTTTTAGTTGTGGGGTTCAGCCAGATTCCTAGATATCAGAAGTGAATAGTTAATTTAGTGATAATCCTTTATTCCATCTAGAGCAGTGTCTAACAGAGACACCTTAGCAATACAATGTACTTGCATTGGTTTTGGTATAGATACATTGTTTCCTCTATCAAGCTTAAAACATGCTAACCTTCAAAATGTCTGATTGTTATAACTCCATGATGATAATTGTGCTTTCTATATAGGTATCAGCATGGTTTTGAATTAATTTAATGACTCACTTCTGAGTGGTTAGGTTCCCCAATGGCATCAAGTTTTGGGTAGATCTGTTCTGACATTGCTTTATTGACTAGGTTGACATCATTTGTTCTGCTATTCAAACTGCATGTTTTATGTAAGCTATTACAGGTCTCAAACATTCAACCTGCTTAATTTCCTTCTCCATAGAGATCAACACCATATAATTATTCATGTACAGTGATACTGCTGGGAAGGAATATTTGATTTAGACACTGGCAGTGACAGTTAAGATCTATTTGGTTAAGTTTTTGCATAAAGGATTGTAAATAATATAGTGAAAATTAATTAGTATGGGAGTATGGGCTTAAAGCAACTATTATGCAAGAAGAATAAATAACATGCCTCACCCTGACATCAGGTACATATTACCACTACTAATCTGGAAATATTTTTTGCACAGTTCTGTACTGTAGCAATATAAATATAGCTTAGTTTTTAAGTATGCTTTAGTGTATTAGTTAAACATCAACAGAATCTGCAAAGTTAACAAAATGGCTTGACCTAGCTTATGTTTATGTGTGCCACAGCATCATAACTTGAGTGTGGGCCATCTTTTAATAAAGATTTTAAAAATGAATGTTTCACAAGTCTGATGTTCTACAAATGATGTTGGAACATTTGTTATGATACCACATAAGTCATTGCGTACCTTGTACATTATAATGTAAATCACATGTGTAGTTTTAATTAATTTCCTGTGCTCTCCCCACTTCCACTTGATGTTGTTGTGTTGTTGAGTAATATGATTAAATTTGTTGGATGTAGGTGGGTTGTCATTTGACAATACGCAACTGGGTTTCAGTTATACAACTTTCTGAAGTATTTTACTCAATAAATCATAGCAGTATGGCAAGTTTCTTCAATTTACAACTACCAGAATTCTGCAACTCATTGTCTTAAATATGTGCTTAAAAATTACAGTTGTGTGAGTAAACTTACCATAGCAGTTGATGTTCACATTATCACTGCTGCAGCAGCCTAAGCTATATGGGTCATATCCTGGGCATCAAGATCTTCAGAACTTTCATGTCAACAGCCCCATAGAGGCTGATGCTGTAAGAAGGACTTCTTCTTCTTTCAGCTTTTCCCGGTTAGGGATTGCCACAGAGGATCACCTGTCTGCTCATGATTGGTAGTAGAGTTTTACGGTGTCGAGTTGCAAGCCTGGCTCCCAACCTTCCAAAGAAGGCACACACACACACACACACACACACACACACAATCACATCTAGGGCCAATTTAGAGTGTCCAATCCACCTACTGCATGTCTTTGGGATGTGGGACGAAACCGGAGCACCCGAAAGAAACCCACGCAACCACAGGGAGGACATGCAGACTCCGCACAGAAGGCACCCCAGTCAAGGATCGAATTGGACAACCTCTTGCTGTGAGATGACAACACTAACCACTGCACCACCATGGCCACCCTAATGCTGTAAGAAGGACAATGATAGAAAAATAATAAAAATAAATGTTCGTATCCTGGCATAAAAACATATCAAAACAAGGGGGTTGGAGGGAGAGAGCAGTATCATATGAACATTTACTGATATAAGTTTACTTCACAATTGTACTATGTCCTTCAGTTGTATCACTGCCTAAACTATATGGGTAGGTTACAATAGCTTATATTGACTGGGGAGGGGGGTGCAGGATCCCTGGAGATAGGTCCTAGCAAAGTCTGTCCTAGAAGATTAGGAATCTAGTTCATAATGCTTTTTAAAAGTGTGCACATAAGCAAGTTGCTACTTATAGAAAACGTCTAGAATCCATCCCTTTCCAAAAGGCCACATATGAGCCAAGGAGCTGGTAGAATTAGCCTTGACACTGTTACCTGGAAGAGTTTTGTTGTAGTGGGTATAACAAAAGGTAATAGCAAGTGATAAGCATTAAAAAATAGTCTGAATTGACATGTTTCTTTTTTTCTACAAGAAAAAAACAACATATCAGAGATCCTGCAAGATTTTGTTCTGAAAAGAAAGTACCTGAGCTGTATGTGGACATCTAAGGTATGAAGTGTCCTACCTCCCTCATATTATGTTTTTAAGGAAGACAGAGTGCTACATAGCTTGGCTAAAGGAAAACATGGATACCACTATATGCATAAATTAATAAATGAGTAGTTCTAAAGGTTACCATATCTTTCTAGAAAATTACATAAGATTGACTCACCTTAAGAGCTTGCAACATAAATAAACTTGTTGCAGAACTCAGAGCAACTAGTAACACTTTTTTCCATATGAAAAACCTCAAGACAGCCTGATGAACTGGTTCAAATGGAGCAAGAGTTAAGTTATGCTGAGGCTTCATATACAACATCATTTTCAAACAATGTTTACATTTGACTGCATTGACAAAGGGTGATCCATAGGCAGATATGCTAAAATGGCCACCAGATGAACCTCTATTGAGAAGGAAGACTGGCCATGGGATAGTAACTCACACAAATAACGTATAACCAGAGAAAACTAGCCCTGGATGTGTGCTGTTTTTTTTAGAAAACCTTTCCTTTTACTAATAAATGTTTTTCTAGTAGCAGGATTTATTGTCTCCTGTGTACTTGCTGCACATTTTCATTAAAAAAGGTGCCAGAAAAATATAAGATCCTGGAAGTCAGTTATAGCTGTCATGTTTGGGAGGTATCAAACAAAGCTGGTCTTGTGTCATCCAGTCTGTGAGGAGTTTGTTGTAATTACCCCTGGCAATTTCAAAAGAAGGGAGAGTCACTGTTGCCTGGGCCAGCAGGGAGTACTCATAATCATCTTTGGGGAGTCCTTCTAAAGCCTTAGAAATACTGAATATAATTGGAAAGAGTGGAAAAGCATACAAGAAAATTCCTGTGCAAGAAAAAGAAAATGCACCTGTTTTCCAGGCCTTCAAGAATGAGGTCCTGAGCAGAAAGACACATTCTTCTTCTTCTTCTTTTGGCTTTTTCCCGGTTAGGGGTCACTACAGTGTATCACTTGTCTGCTCATGATTGGCAGTGGAGTTTTATGGTGTCGAGTTACCAGCCAAGATGTGGTATCCACAGAAGGCACACACACACACACACACACACACACACACACACACACACACACACACACACACACACACACACACACACACACACACTCACACCTAGGGCCAATTTAGAGTGTCCAATCCACCTACAGCATGTCTTTGGGATGAGGGAGGAAAGCGGAGCACCCAGAGGAAACCCACGCGACCACAGGGAGGACATGCAGACTCCGCACAGAGGGCACCCCTGCCGAGGATCGAACCAGAGAACCTCTTGCTGTGAGGTGGCAGCACTAACCGCTGCATCACCGTGGCTGCCCCCTGAGCAGAAAGACACCAATTAATAGTTAATAATGGAGGCAGTAGGTCTATTTGAGATGTTTCTCACAGATGGATACAATTTTGGAAGAACCCCAATACAATTTTGATTCCTGCGGGTCTGCTATGGTCCTACTCAGTTTGTCTGTCACACAGATTTGCTTTGACAGTATATAAGATGCTTGTACAGTGACAGTATGCTGAAAAGCTATATCCCAGACTACCATGGTTAGTCTGCATAAAGGGTTGGAACTAGTTCCCCTTTTCACTGTGGTGTTATCTGTAAATACTTGTATGGGTCCCAAGACCAAAAAAGAAAATAAGACTGTTAAGAACATTGATAAATGCCAATATCTCTGCTATTTCTGTGTTTTTTGTCTGTCTTGTCTGCACCAAAGACCTTGCACTTTTATACCCATAGAAACTGTTTCCCAAACAAAGTCAGAGGCATCTGTAATGTCTGACTATGTTGGTGCTAGAAGGCAGAATGGAAGACCTGGGCTTTGAAAAAGATGGCTTCTCCTGCAAGAAATCTCCCAATTCACAAATCACAAATCTGGAAGGTGAACTGTCAGGGAATGCCGATGTTGGGACCATACTGATGGATTTTTGTCATTTGGAGTCTTGCAAAAGGGTATTGTGAGAAACATAGATACCACGAGACCCAGAATCCTGAGGAATTCCCTTCCTGAGACAATAATTTCTGTAGAAAACCTGAGGAATAGAGCTAGATATGGATCTAGTTTTCCTGTGGAAGAAAAGCTCTTGGAAATGAGGTGTCCTGGAGACACCACAGGAAAATAAAAGACACCCTCGGAAAATAATCATTTGAGAATTAGTCAAAAAGGCATCTAGAAATTCTTCTGAAATTCCAGACTGTATAGGAGATCCCTTACCCAAGTGACAGATTCCTGACATGGCCAGTCACCCAAATAAGGAAATATGTAAACACCTTTCAGTCTGCAGTTGGATATCACATGAGCTAAACATTTGTAATATAATCTTATTGCTGTGGATAGACCAAAGGGTAATGCAAAGTAGCTGATAATGTAATCCACATTTAGAAAACCCATAGAAAATGCTGACGTGTGTCTAGGAATGTGATAAAATGTATCTTTTGAAAATCTATGATCATTAAGGGATAACATATAGAACATGGCAAAAGAAGCCACACTTAAAAGAGGGAAAAGGAGAGTTTCCAACCCCCCCTACATCCCCCTCCCTGGTAGTACATTATCCATGACAGGAGGAGAAGAATTATGCCATAGCAAAGTAGGTGGAATCCCTT